>NC_086007.1:1012500-1232500 GCF_030014385.1 Trichomycterus rosablanca
GTATGAGAGAGTATGAGAGTGTATGTGAGAGTGTAGGAGAGTGTGTGAGAGTGTATGTGAGTGTATGTGAGAGAGTATGAGAGAGTATGAGAGTGTATGTGAATGTAGGAGAGTATGAGAGTGTATGTGAGAGAGTATAAGAGTGTGTGAGAGTGTATGTGAGAGCGTATGAGTATGTGAGTGTGTGTGTGTGTATGAGAGTGTATGTGAGTGTGTGAGAGTGTGTGTGAATGTAGGAGAGTATGAGAGTGTATGTGAGTGTGTATAAGAGTGTGTGAGTGTGTGAGAGTGTATGTGAGAGCGTATGAGTGAGTATGTGAGTGTATGTGAGAGTGTATGAGTGAGTATGTGAGTGTGTGAGAGTGTGTATGAGAGTGTATGTGAGAGCGTATAAGTGAGTATGTGAGTGTGTGTGAGTGTGTATGAGAGTGTATGTGAGAGCGTATGAGTGAGTATGTGAGTGTATGTGAGAGCGTATGAGTGAGTATGTGAGTGTGTGTGAGTGTGTATGAGAGTGTATGTGAGAGCGTATGAGTGAGTATGTGAGTGTGTGTGAGTGTGTATGAGAGTGTATGTGAGAGTGTATGTGAGAGCGTATGAGTGAGTATGTGAGTGTGTATGTGAGAGCGTATGAGTGAGTATGTGAGTGTGTGTGAGTGTGTATGAGAGTGTATGTGAGAGTGTATGTGAGAGCGTATGAGTGAGTATGTGAGTGTGTATGTGAGAGCGTATGAGTGAGTATGTGAGTGTGTGTGAGTGTGTATGAGAGTGTATGTGAGAGTGTATGTGAGAGCGTATGAGTGAGTATGTGAGTGTGTATGTGAGAGCGTATGAGTGAGTATGTGAGTGTGTGTGAGTGTGTATGAGAGTGTATGTGAGTGTGTGTGAGTGTGTATGAGAGTGTATGTGAGTGTGTGAGAGTGTGTGAAAGTGTACGTGAGCAGTAATCCACTGGCGGTCTGTTCAGGATTAGCGTGTCAGCACGACTCTCTCCTCCAGGGTTCAGGTGAATTCAGGCTAAACTTACCAGCTCACACGTAATTCTACTGTCCTCGAACTGAGAGAGGAATTATAGAATTGCCGAGTTATAGAATTACTGAGATATAGAATTACTGAATTAAAACAAGTCCCCAAAAGGGAACAGCATGCCTCCTTCACTGGGACTGACCGGTATAAAGTCCACACTTCTATCACCTGGACTGACCGGTACAGAGGACACGCCTCCTCACCAGCTTCACTAGAAACAGCAGGTACAGGAGTAAACTACGATCCGGATCTGTACCGATAAAAATCCGGAGCTGCATTATCGTCCCAACCTTCCAAATTCTGTCGTTTCAGAGTCTCATCTGTGACACAGACGGTCAAACATAAAACCCCTAAAATCTCACTTTACCCCCCAGCAGAGCGACTCGTACCCCGAGCCGTGTGTACACTCCCGAGAAGAGAAGAGGGCGTGTCTAAATCCTTATCTCCCTTAAAATGCTCCTGCTGAGGTTCTTAATCCTGAGCGATGATCTGACTGAATGACGAGGGAGCGCCCGACGCCTCCTCAGCGCTGAAGATCAATCCCAGCATTCAGTGCGGCACGACTTTTCTCACCAAAGACTACAAACATGGAGGACGAATGTGAATGTGGAGCAACCAATGGAGTTCTCCTCACATGTAAATAAACTCTGATTGATGTTTGATCTGTATAACGGCGCACAGTAACGATAGCGGAATTATTTGGCACTCGATTCAGGATCCCGGCGGGCGCGGTGCTCGGTGCTGCAGTGATGCCCGTCTGTCGAGCTCTTCACCCTCTCAGCAGGGGGCGCAGATTTAATCCCCCCTCATACCGACACGATCTTCAGATACACACCACACGGGCAAAAGTATGTGGACACCCCTTCTAATGACTGAACTCACGTGTTTCAGCCACAACAGTCGCACACGGGTGTAATAAATCAGTGATTCTGCAGGTTTTACAGCAACAGTTTAGGGAAGGACCTTTCCTGTTCAGGCATGAGTACACACACACACTCTTACACACACACACACACACACACACAAATACACACACTCACTCCTACACACACAAATAAACACACAGACACAAATATACACACACAAATATATTTACACACACACAAACTCACAATCACACACACTCAACACATATACACACAAATATATTTACACACAAATAAACACACACACACATATGTACACACACATACACACACACACTTACAGATACACACATATACACACAAATATATTTACACACAAATAAACACACACATACACACACATATGTACACACACACTAATATACACACACTACACACACACACACATTTACAGATACACACATATACACACAAATATATTTACACACACACACACAACACACATATACACACACAAATATATTTACACACAAATAAACACACACACACACACATATGTACACATACACTAATATACACACACACACACACACACACACACATTTACAGATACACACACAAATATACACATACACACACAAATATATTTACACACACACACACAACACACATATACACACACACATACTGTATACACACACAAATATACACACACACACACACACACACAGTATATTTACACACACACCACACACCCTCACTTTCTCACTCTCTCACTCACTCACTCACACACACACACACACACACACACATCATACCATATATGATCTAGGTACACACACACACACACAAATATACACACACACACACAACATGCACCTTCGCTCCCCATCTACAACCCAGCTACACACACACATCATGCCCATCCACTATGACCCAGGCACACACACACACACACACACACACACACAGACTCTCTCTCTCTCTCACACACACACACACACACATACATACACACACACACACACAGCATATGTGGGTTCGTTACTTAGGTCTGCCGGGGGTCAGTCAGTCCAGCTGTATCATCCACTGATGTGAGGAATCAGACAGATGGGCACAGAGAAACCCGAGTCAACACACACACACACACACACACACACACACACTGCTACAACACGACTAAGCATCACAGTTCAGAAGGAAAGTGAAGACGTGCGGCGCAGAACAAACCGAAATCTTTCACTGATAACAGTCTGGATGGTCCATCGGTGGTTTCCATGGGAACCATGGCCACATCATTGGTGAGGGGGGTCATAGCACATCAACCACTGATGGGAACTCATGGGATCCTAACATAACACAGCGTTACTGAGTGGAACATGGTTATTCACCTTCTCTACATCAGTATATTGAGGGGGGCGTTTAGACATATCTGAATATTGGTGCCCCCCCCCCCCCCCCTTACTAATAAACCCACACTGATTCCACACAGCCTCCCTATCCGAACAGTCAGTTGTAGCCTAGTGGTTAAGGTACTGGACAAGTAATAAAAAAATCAAAAGGTCGGGGGTTCGCTGCCCGCCTGCGTTTTCCTCCGCTCCCTCGTTTCCGCCTGCCGCTTCTGCTCAAGTCATCACCACATTCCTCCTGCTCTCGCCCCTCCACCCCTCCCGAAAAAATACCCCCCACATCCCGACGGAGCAAAACACCGCGGTGAGAACCGGACCGACGGCAGGTCCGAGTCACGACATCCGCCATGTGCCGCGTGATGAACGGTTCAGCACCGACGCCCCTACAGGTCACAGACGATTTAGGTTTGGTTGGACTTCTAACCACTGAGTTCAAGACTTTCAGCCACGATCAATCACACTGACGTGCCAATGGGAGACCCCGATGGCGTACGGCGGGTATATTCTCCTGACACGCCCACCCTCCGACGCGATTCCTTCTTATCCCCCGTACTTCGGTGGATCGGTGCGTGAGGTCGGTCTCGCTCACGGAGAGTCACAGTCTGATCTCCACATTCCTCCACTTCTGTACAGGCGCTTCGGCCTACTAACCAGGGTCCTTACACAGTCTCGAAGACCCTGCCCACTTTTTAGTCCCGTCTTTTCCCACTCAGCAGACTAGTGGCCGATTTTGTCTGTTTTTGGAACTCTGTGTGACCTGAGCAGCTTCTTACTTTGGAGTGCGTCTGTGGGAATCTGTGCCTGTTTAGCTGTGGGGTTGAGGTCAGGGCTCTGTGCAGGACGCTGGAGCTTTTCTTCATGTCTATGCTGGAACAGGACCTTCCCTAAACTGTTGCTGCAAAGTTAGAGGCGTAACATTTCTTTACATCTTTATTCTTTATACACCTGTGAGGTCTGATATCTGAATAAGCAGGTCCAGCTCTACCGGTAACGATATTTACCATTACTGTATCACTTCGTACCGTGGTATCGATACATCGTTACACCCCTTACTGATACCCTGACCTGAACCAGACCCGTTACTCTGTGTGCTAACGGTTTCTCCATTGTACTTCCTAAATCCACATTTTATAAAACACACACACACACACACACACACTTCACCCCTCTGTGCTAAAAATAACGGGACCGGGCAGACCGTGTTCCCATCAGAGGCGTGATTTCGGACCCCCGCGCCCACGTGACCGCTTTAATCCCGATCTGGGAGCCTGGAGCCCGTGCTGACCTGCTGCAGACTCAAACACACAGCAGACAGGATTTTCCCATGAGCCTCTGTGCCTAGGAACAGCTCAGTTCCTTCTTCCTGAGCTCACGTGGCGCCGTGTCGCTCTGGCCCTGTGTTTACATTTCGTGAGCGCCCCGTGTGCCATCCTGCGGTGCCACTATCGTGATGGCTATCGTTTAACAGGACTATGCGACTTTTAGCAGAGGCATCTGGTCAGGGCCACAGTGGGTCCACACGGCAACATGATCGCAGCTAGTGAACTTGGAAGAGAGGCTCAAACCTTAGAAAATGAGGACGTGCACCACCACACCACCCACATCATGTACATTATCATTGACTGTATATTAGGGATGCAACCTGTAGCCCATATGTTCCTCTCTAGACTGTCTACACCTCCCCACCCCCTTTGTACACCTTTACCAATTAATAAGGAGCCCCATATGACCCCCACTGACCAGCTGATATTTGGGTGGCTGATGGTTCTCAGAACTGTGTGTGCTGCTCTGGTGTAAGTGTAGCAGGTGCAGGAGTGTTGTTGGGATTTTTAAATCCTCCTTATTAGGAACACACGACCTGTTACAGTACTGTGACAGTATATGTTGTTTAATCAACTGAGGGTTAAGAACCTTCCTCAAGGGCCCAACTGTGGCAACCGGCAGTGGTAGGGCCTGAACCAATGACCTTCTGATTACTAGTCCAGCACCTTAACTGCTAGGCTACAACTGCACTCATACCAGAACCACACACACCAGCGTGTTATGATGATGATAGTACAGTAGTGTCAATGCTGTAGCACCCTCATGAGGGCCCCCTTTCTGCTGATATGAAGCACACAGACTGTCAGTAACAGTCAGTAATTGTATACCCACAAAGTTCTAGTAAAGTCATCGATGAATGGACGAACCTGATAGGTGTTCCTAATAAAGTGCTCGATAAGTGTATATCATCGTTATAGCTACTTAATTCTGTTATTGATCTTTTTAATCATACATGTACGGTAGACGTGGGTCATGTGATCAAATACTGATCAAAATACACACGAGGAATCACGAGGAGGTTTTACCACTGCTTGATCCTGGTCAGGGTCGCGGTGGGTCACACACACACACACACTGTATTAACCCGACTGCATGTGTTTGGACTGTGGGAGGAAACCCACACAGACACGGGGAGAACATGCAAACTCCACACAGAAAAACAAATAATCTGGATGATGTGTTTCGATAGAAGCCCAGAACAAAACCTCTAAGGTCAGACCTAGACATAAATCAGACCTCATAAAGGAGGACAGGATGGTTACTGCTACTAAAATAGAACCCATGATGGATGGGTGATTCAGGGACACCGGAGCGACTATTGATCCGTCTTCAAGATGCAAAAGTGGCCATCGAGAAAAGTAAAGGAACCCGGCGAGGACGTCTGGATAAACGTTCTGGTTCTAATTCAATATTTTGCTTCTTATTTCATCAGACTACTTTCATCAAACCACCTCAGTGTTTCTACACTCACTGTCCATTTTATCAGCTCCACTTACCATATAGAAGCACTTTGTAGTTCTACAATTACTGACTGTAGTCCATCTGTTTCTCTACATGCTTTGTTACCCCCTTTCACTCTGTTCTTCAATGGTCAGGACCACCACAGGACCACCACAGAGCAGGTATTATTTAGGTGGTGGATGATTCTCAGCACTGCAGTGACACTGACATGGTGGTGGTGTGTTAGTGTGTGTTGTGCTGGTATGAGTGGATCAGACACAGCAGCGCTGCTGGAGTTTTTAAACACCGTGTCCACTCACTGTCCACTCTATTAGACACTCCTACCTGGTCGGTCCACCTTGTAGATGTAAAGTCAGAGACGATCGCTCATCTATTGCTGCCGTTTGAGTCGCTCATCTTCTAGACCTTCATCAGTGGTCACAGGACGCTGCCCACAGGGCGCTGTTGGCTGGATGTGTTTGGTTGGTGGACTATTCTCAGTCCAGCAGTGACAGTGAGGTGTTTAAAAACTCCAGCAGCGCTGCTGTGTCTGATCCACTCATACCAGCACAACACACACTAACACACCACCACCATGTCAGTGTCACTGCAGTGCTGAGAATCATCCACCACCTAAATAATACCTGCTCTGTGGGGGTCCTGTGGGGGTCCTGACCATTGAAGAACAGCATGAAAGGGGGTAACAAAGCATGTAGAGAAACAGATGGACTACAGTAATTGTAGAACTACAAGGTGCTTCTATATGGTAAGTGGAGATGATAAAATGGACAGTAATGTTATGGCTGATCAGTGTATGGCTAATCCTTTACCAAGAGCTCATCGCTCCACCACAGTCTTTACTACTCACAAATGAAAACATGGCAGACTTTCTAGCTAACTGGCATCTCATGATGACGTGGTTGGGTCTAAGAACTACAATCCGCTGCTGTAGGTCACCATGTAACCAACCGAGCCAAAATTCTACCTCGTGAATCTACCTACTTTCAAAATGAGGTCAGGTCAGCAGAGGCGATCCAGCGTGCCTGAGGGAGGGAGGGTCACACAGGGTTGCTGCTTACTGCTGCTGAAACAGCGACTTCTGGAGTCTGGTCAGGGCGCGGACACGAGATGGGGATACGGCGAGGAAATACAGAGAGGGGAAAGATCTGGACACATGATTCTGTTTACAAAAGCTTAGCCATTAAAAGGAGTTCCAGGACTGCCGGAACTTGTGCATCATCGTCCGCAGTCGAGCCAGCTTTACATGGCCATGTGCTGAGGAAAAGCGGAAAATCAGCAGTGTGGTGCAGGACTGAAGTTTGTCGCTCATCACATGGACAAAGGACCAGCAGGAGCAGAGTATGCACGAGGTTACACAGGTGACATGAAGCTCGCTTGACTGTAAGCAGTGTCAGCACTGGTTTTAAATTCTCTCCACACACCAACAGACGAACTTCTACCTTTCAGATGGAAGTTATTGAAGGGCAGCACGGCTACAGGTGCGACCATCGACCCCCTGATGGGTGGTTCGGTGTGACAGCAGCATCTATTGATCCAGGAGGGTGCGACAGAACCCATCCGAAAAAGATCAAAGGAGACAGTGAGCCCATGCACGACCTGCATCACCTCCTGATCTGATCCATGCACCTATTATGGGTCCTCACGTTCAGATCCGAGGGTACAGGGTGGGTAAATAAATACCCCTGTGCACATGCAGTGTGTGTGTGTGTGTGTGTGGTTGAACAATAGAACAGGGATGGATGCAGCACACTCACACTGCTCATTTCTCTTAAGAAAACAAACACATCACTGTCAGAATAAACCCACCATCAAAGTACAAGATAAAACAAACCAGTAGACTCACCGTAAGTATGTGGACAGGGGCTGGAAATGAGGATGCAGGTCAGAAATGATCACACACACACACAGAGACGGAGGGAGGGAGGCAGCAGCTCCGATCCAGACTCCAACACACACTGGCTCACTGAGTCCCTGCTGCAGTGCGATTCTACAACCCGCACAGCACACAGGGGGAGCGGATAAAAACTCAATTACTCCCTCATGTACAAAATGTTTAATCCTGCATTTTAAACATACACTAACATTAATATGACCGTAATTAAGTAAACTCTATAGTTCATGTTTATTTTGAACACCTAGATATTCAGTTTAAACATTTTATTCTAACCCGGTCTCCCCTACACTCGAACATTCCGAGGTCCAGTTTTTCTTAAAGGGCGCGCGCACACATTTTTCCTCAACATGATGAGCTGTCAGAAATTGTAAATTTTTAAATTAAAACATCATTTTACGCAAAATAAAGCTTTGTTCTGTGTACTTTAATAATCGCATTGTGCAAAATGGAACATAAATGGTTATTTTACTATCATAAATAAGCTTTGTTAACAAAGTACTGGTAGCTACCTGTAGTACCATAACTACTACTACTACGATTTATTATTATTATTATTATTATTATTATTATTATTATTATTATTATTATTACTATTATTATTATTACTGTTATTACTATTATTATTATTATTATTATTATTATTACTATTAGTACTATTATTATAATAATTATTATTACTGTTATTACTGTTATTATTATTATCATTATTATTATTATTATATTGTTGTTTTGTTGTTGTTGTGTTATTTTTATTATTGAATTAATCGAATTATTTAGGTAATTTAGGAATTATTTAGTATTATTTTAAGTATTATTATAATTATTTAAAATATTATTATTATTATTATTATTATTATTATAACGTATTTGTTCATTATTTATTGTATGCATTTGCTTTATTATTACTATTATTGTGTGTTATTATATTTATTGTAATTATTATTATATTATTATTATTGTTGTTTTGTTGTTGTTGTGTTTTTATTATTATTAATTTAATAGTATTATTTATAAGTATTATTACAATTATTTTAAGTATTATTATTATTCCAAAATCTGATTTATTAATTATTTAATTATTATATGCATTTGCTTTATTAATACTATTATTTGAAGTGTTATTATAATTATTTGTATCATTATTATTATTTAATTACTACTTGAAGTCTCATAATCATTATTATTATTATTATTATTATAAATATTTGTATTAATGTAATTATTTATACTATTATTATAATATATATCTGTATTATAATTAATTGTTATTATTTATATTATTTGTATTTGTATTATTTATATTTTGTAATTATTTGTATTTTTATGAGTAGTTTGTTTTATCTACACCCACTGCAAACAGGTATAAAACATCATGTTATTGAAAGTAAATTATATGCTTTTAACACTGTGCAATCACTTTAAGGAAGGCTCTTTCCTGTTGCAGGGGTTACTAAAGACACAATCGAGTTTAGGAACCCCAGTGGCCTGCACGGAACCCTCCATGATCTGAAAAAAAATCCCTCATCTGATCATCCAGAAAAACTGTTCCTCTCTCCCCGACTGCTTTTCTGTGAATTTATTCACAGTTGTTTGTACGGATGGTCTTGGGACCTGAGGTATCTTAGAAATCGCTCCAAGTGACTGACTTATAAATTTCTGTGATCTGTTTCTCTTAGATACCCAGACCTTTTTTCAATGTATTGCTTATAAAATCACATGGGCACAGAGAAGTAAGCATATGTAGTCAGTGATAAACAGGAGGCCATTCCGTCTATATATTTTTGACCCACACAATCACACGTCTCACTTCATATTAGTAGAATCACCATCCAACTCAAATCCTGATTCATTACTCCACACGTCTCAGATCTCTGAACCGTGATGGACTGGCGTCCCGTCCTGGTGTGTTACTGCATTTTGCTTAGTGGAAAGTGGAACCACCACGACCCTGACCAGGATGTAACACAGCTGTAAAATATGAACATGAATTAATGAATGAACCACCTTAAGTTCTTACAGATATTTCAGATGTACAGATTCCTCATTTGTGCATGAAATCAGCGGCTCGGGTCTCAGAACAGTTTGGAATGTTTTTTATGATTATTATTTTAAGCGATGATCCCTAGAGGGTGTAAAACTCTTCCCAGAGAACAGCGTGTTATTGTAAGCATTAAACCAGCAGAAAACTGTGACCTAAAGGACGCTAAATTACATCTAATGGACAAAGACGCGTAAAAACTGAAGAAAGTTCTGCAGATGATTCAGGATTTTATCATCCTGCTGTGAAAACTAGCCAGAGCTGATAAATCTAAATCAAATCCAGATATAATACTTAGGGTTTAAAGATTTTGTGCAAAAACTATTTAATTTAGCTCATGTTTACAAAAGATGGACTGGGGGTCACATGGAGCTTAGCGTGGCTCTCCATACTCGATACGGCTCTGTGTACAAACCCAAAACTGACAGGTGATAAGAAGCGCCCTCAGATCAGACATGTTGAAAGGCGTGTGGTGATCCGGCTCTCCTTGATCAGAGGAGGTTGTGCAAGCGGCATTAAATTCACGATCAGGAATCGGATATGACTAAATTGGGAGACACACGTGGAAAAGAAACAGAGCGCATCCAAAATGTGTGATTAGATTTTGAGGTAGAAAGAAACCTATAAAACTATAAAAGTAAAATCTATGGCCGAAAGTATGTGGACACCTGATAATAACCATGTAGAAATTCCCCATGTGCTTTAATATAGAGGATTTTTTATTTATTTATATGATCTAAAATAAAACCAAGTCTTTGTGTGAAGCTTTAAAAGTGCTCCAGATTCAGAGGGGAGCGCTGAAAGAAACCAGGACGTCACTATGAAAGGAACAACTGTTCACATCACCTCCCAAATCTCCTCTGTTACCAAGCAACAGCTGAACGGGTACCATTCACTGGCATTCTTGTCGTCAGGCAGACGCGGCTGTAACGTCTCGGATGTTTCAAATTCTAACGCAAAATAAAAATAATGCAATAATTATGCAAATATTAATAACACAGTACAAATAATAATAATAACAATAACAAAATAATAAATAATAAATAATAATAAAATAATAAATAATAATAATAACAATAACAAAATAATAAATAATAATAATAATAACAAAATAATAAATAATGATAATAACAATAACAAAATAATAATAGTAATAAAGCAATAATAATAATACTAATAATAATAGTAATAATAATAATAATAATAATAAAAGTAGTAATAATAATAATAATAATACTATTAATAAAACAATAATAATGATAATAATAATAATAGTAATAATAATAATAATAAAGCAATATCAATATTAATAATAATAAAGCAATAATAATAATACTACTAATAATAGTAATAATAATTAATAATAATAATAGTAATAATAATAATAATAACAATAATAATAATAGTAATAATAATAATAATAATAATAACAATAAAGCAATACTACTACTAATAATAATAATATTAATAAAGCAATAATAATTATAATAATAATAATAATAACAATAATAATAGTAATAATATTAATAATAATAATAATAATAAAGCAATATCAATATTAATAATAATAATAAAGCAATAATAATAATAATAATAATAATAATAAAGCAATATTAATGTTAATATTAATAATAATAAAGCAATATTAATATTAATAATAATAATTATAATAAAGCAATAATAATGATGATAATGATCATAATAATTACTTTAATTTTAGGGCTAAAAAATATTTATTAACTGCTTTATCCTGGTCAGGGTTGTAGTGGGCCTGGGTTTAACCGTTAAATGCTGCCATCTTTTGACTGAATAGACACAAATTCCCATACACAGACTCACTTCTAAATCTCGTGAGAAGCTTCTCAGAAGAGCGGCTGCTGTTCTAGCTGAAAAGATCACACAGAGGGTCAGTCTGATATAATAGTGTTTGTTTTTAAAACAGGGCCGAATACTTTTGGCTGTATCGTGTACGTATCCTTGCCCGTGCAGCAGCCCTCACTTCACACCTAAAAGCTGTTTGGTGTTACTCTGAGCGGAGTGTTTAGCGGAGTCGTGCCCAGCTGATCATTTCCGATGGAAAACGTCTGGATGCTGGATGGCAGCTCGTCTGGAAAACTGAGCGCCTGGAAAAGTGAGTCACGCTCTCAACAAACAGAGCCGTGATTTTACTCCGGCCAGGATTCTGATTCCTAACGTTTAGCTCGAGTCCGGGCCGACGCAACTTGTTTTGGTGAGCAAACGACAAGCTGAAAGCACAGAGGACAAAAGTGTAACTACTTTGTCAAACAACTTTGTTTTTTAGGCTTTGGAACTGAATGATCAGAAACATTAAAATCACACCAAAATGTCCACGGTGATGTGTATTTGGTAGCACTGGTGCGTGAGAAGGTGAGAGATCTATTAGATGTTGATCTGATGGAGGTTCCTCGTAGTTCAGGTGTTGAATGCAACAGATCTGATCGGCGTAAAGACCTGAGGGACTTTGATCAGGACCAGATCGTTATGGCCAGAGGACTGGGGTGAAGTATCTCCCAGAAGGGACGAGCCAGAGGACATGATGGCTGTGGCGTCTGGACCAAACCAACAGAAGATCTACTGTGGATCAAACTGCAGATGATTTGAATCCTTTGAACACACCGCCCATCAAACCTTTCTGTGCCAGTCAGAGTGCCCATGCAACTCCCATCTGTCCACTGTCCAAAACACATAGAATGGCTACACAGGCATCAGGAGTGGACATCAGACCAATGGAAGAAGGTTGAAGCATTGCACAGAGATTGTGAATAACGGAAAGCAGTGTGTGACTCTCTGTACGCTATACTGATCCCTCTGTGAACCCGCAGTTCAAAAGAAGGGGTTGGCAGCTTCAGGGTAGAGGTCTGCAGCCGTGGGTGTCCAAATGCTTTATGACCATGAGCTCGCTGGACGTCCCATTCCAAAAACAAACAGTGTTAAAACAGAAGGTCTTCCTCCTGTGAAAGAACCTCAGAGGAACGTCTCCGGAGGTTCTCCTGAATCGACGCTAAATCCTCTCCAAACTTCTCCTGCATCTGCAACCAATCCACAGCATTATGTAGGTCATGTTCCCACACTAGCAGGCATGATGTCTAGCCAAGCGCGAGTGCATTCAATTAAACCCCCTCTCCAGCTTCAGCTGGAGGACAGAGGAGGCTCGCTGGGATGAAGCGAAGTCTTAAGACTCTGGACAGGATCGGGATTAATAAAGAAAATATAAAAAACGAGTGGAACTTCAGGACGGAGGAGGATTACGATGGTTTTACTTTCCGAGAAGAATAAGAGAAGAAACCAGCCGGCTGAGATAAAGTTCTGATGTTGTCAAGCGATGAGTGGAGCTGCTTCAACACGAGAGGTTTGATTAGATTTATCATCTCCTCTCATCTTATCTCATCAGCGTGAGGGTCACAGTGAGAGCAGACTGAGCAGATCAGCCTGAAGTTCTTTACTCTCGGGAACAGATTCCAGCTCCCAAAAGAGGATCCTCAAGTGTGATGGAACCCATCCAGCAGGTTCAGGGTCCACCCAATGGACTCCTGTCAACTGGACATCCACCAGAACAGCGGTGCAGCGGTAAAAACAGAGCCAGAGCTGGATCTGGAGTACATCGTATCGAGTCTCAGCTCTGTCTGCCGACTAAGGCTGAGCGGCCACATGAACAACGATTGGTCTGTTGTTCAGATATGGGCGGGGCTAAGCCGGATGGGGTCTCTCTCCCATGACTGGTGCAATTACGACCTCTGCTGGCTGATTGATGGCGCCTGCACAGAGATGAGAGGAGAACCCTGTTCTCAGGGTGTGTCTCTCCATACACAACGCTGAGCTGCACTGCACTCATCAAAGTGTAGGTGATAAGATGCACACGTGTCGGAGGGGGCCTGGGTTAGCTTCGTTCTCCTCAATCAGAGCGGGGATTGGCATTGGTGGAGAGGAAGCATGACACAATCGGGCAATTGGACGCGCTAAAAAGGGAGAAAAGGAGAGAAAATGCTTAAAGAAAATATAAAAAATAATTAAATAAATAAATCACAAAATAAAATAGACTTAATTAATATAAATGGTGGCAATCTGGTCACACTGTGGCTTACAAGGTATATCGTAACGCCTTCACAAGGGGGTGTTCATGTACAAGTTCATTTTGTCTTTATGTGCCTGTTAAAACTTATTTTTATTTTTTGCAACCCCCCCAAACCCTGATATAAAGAATTTGACAGAATAAAGGTATAAAAGCTCTTTTGACGTTGCAGAAACTCCACCTCTAAACTCCTTCTGCGTCTGTCTGTGTAAATGCGTGTAAATGAAGGAGTGAGGAAACAGGATTTAGAAGGAGTGATGGTGGAGATAATGAGTTCATATCTGTGTTTATTCTTTCCTGCTCTTCACATTCCTGCTGATCCACCACCCTGATGATCACAGGGAATCGCTCATGCAGGAAGGAAGAGTCCCGAACTGCGGCATCCGCACCAGAGGGGGAAATATTATTCCTACAGCTCGTTTTTAAAACGTTCATCCCTTCAGACTTCAGAATAGTTTTATGAATAACAAATCAGACCCGCATCATCATGTTAAACTAATCCAGAGCAGGAGAAACATCTGCAGATGGTAATAATTGGGATACAAGTGGTGTCTGTATCCATGCATCACTTGTATGTGATTCATTCAGGAGTAAACAGAGACTCTACATTTTATACCAAAATTCATTTAGAACACTCCCGCTGGGGCCAAGGTTCAAGTCTCAGGGGTCCCACAGACCAGGCCAGTGATCTACAGACACAATTAATGCTGCTGCAACAGCGACTCCTGCTGTCCGATCAGGGCACCTGCACAAGTGATTGAAAGAATACTTGAGTGTAGTGTGTTCCTCCGTGAATTTTCTGGCTCTACGTAGGAATCTACAACTCGCTGGTGAGCTTGTGATAGTCTGTGGTCCTCCACGGCATCATATTATATAACTTTTATGACAATTTACTGATTAGCACTCATTTCATTGATGCCGTGTTCTCTGGTGCATTGTCACTCACAGGTTTCCTAAATGTTGGATCAAAGGCACAGGTCTGATTGTTTATCAGAGTTAGTTTACGAAACTGAGAGGACAGTAAATAGCTACTCAGCAGCAGTACGACTGTGTGTTTACAGACTGAACATAGTTCAGAGACATTGCTTTGTTTAGTTTGTACCAGATAAATTGACTACATGCACGTGGTGGTGCTGATGTACTTCCGGTAAAATCTTAGCCTGCTAAAATCCCTTCCGCTGTCAGTACTGCTGCGGTGATACAAACTTTATACTTCATATGTTTTCATACTTTTCCCACCAACGCAGAAAAAGGCCAAAGTGGATGGTCGCTATCTAGAGGGAGAACTCCCCAGTCTTAGTCTCATTCCCGAGATACCAGTTTGGAGCAGGCATTTTTTAAAAGAGAATGTCGGTGAGCCATGCTCTGTTTAGTTGTTTGAGTGTAACAGTTTCGTCGTTCCCGTCTCATGACCTGGGATTTAAGAGAGGAGAGAGCAACCAGGTGAAGAGGCTGATACCATCCTAGAGGACCATGACTATGTTGTGGCTCTGGATCCCACAATTGTCAACTTAGTTCTTGGCTGAGGAAACCAATCGAGAAGCAGCGGTTTGGCGTTCAGCTGGCGGACTTGGAACGCTTGACTAGAGGACTTTGTTGATCAGGTGAGATTTGCTGACATCTAGTGTCTAAACAGCGCATTACAGCTGGGTTAGAAATTTAAGCAATTTAGAATTTCACAGAAATAGAAATTATAAGTTTCAAAAAAGAATTTATGAGGAAATCTTACATATAAACCTTTAAAAATCGTTAATATGACTTGAAAATAAGTGAATGTTCGCTTTTAATTGGTGCGTTCACACCCATCTGAGTGGGTGAACCTTTGCAAAAAAATACCCCCAAAATCTGCACTGTACAGTAACACCACGTGTCTGTACACAAGCAGGGTAAACAAATTCAACAAATTCCACTCTTAGTGCAAAATATCCACTTCACATTTCTTCTAACTTTGTACTTATAAACATGAAGGAACACAATAGAGCAGTAAATATCTAAATATTCATCCATCATTAATACTCTTTTAAAAAGCTGCTGTAGACAATGACATCTCAGAAATGTAATCTAAAGGTAAATAAAATATTCGCTTTCTTGCAGCACAGTGGTTTAATTTTGATTCATTTCTCTTGATAAACGTTCTTAAGTTCCACAAGGTTACAAGGGTCCTTCTGGTTAACCCTTCATAATTTTTCAGAGTGATTTAAATTAGGAGTTTGGCTAGTCCATGCAGGCACCGCTCATATTTTTTAAGGTTATTCTGGCTTATGATTAAGTCTGTTGACTTATTGATGAACATTTGATTGCTGTTTGTTGCGTAAAATAATTTCCAATCAAGATATCATGAACCCAGACACATTTTACAAGTGATTCTACAATTGCGTTCCTCCTATCTTCCTCCTAATGTAGTCGGATTTAATCCCCCAGATGTAACTTCCTCACCCTGACCGAGGAGAGCCACAAGTTACAACACGATGCATCACCGAACTTCTTTTCAACCCGCCAGAAAAGTGGTCTAACAGAGAGCAGTAACACGTACCGAGTGTTCCACGCTGCCATCCACGATCAGCTCTTTTGTGCAGATGCATCAACCAGCCAGCAGAGGCCGCAATTGCAGCAGCATTGAGGAACTTTTACGTCTCAGATGCAGCAACCTTGACTGTGTGGGTGTCTGGATTGAGAGCTGAAGATCTCAGCGGAACAATGGGCTTGCATTAGATTTGTTTATATTTATAGATACGTTTTTTAAAGTGGAACTGAAAGTACATTTAAAAAATGGGTTTAGAAACTGGTTCTGTTTACATTCATTTATCACAAATAATTATTTTAGAATAAAATCACAAAGCTATAGGCACCCATTACAATATTCAGATGAATAAAATGTATTTAAAGCATACTCCAACTGAACCTGGACAATTTAAGTTCAGGTAACAGTCGTCTATAATTCTGTTTCACTGAGGTATAAACATGAGGTGACATGATAAAGAAAAACACTCAAACAAACTTTAGAGCCACGTGTTTAACCAAGTGTTTATTACTGAACAGATCTCACGTTTATATACCAGCACGAGAGCTCAGTTTCTCTCCATCGCTTCATACTGGGAGAACCACACACACATCAGGGCTCACACACCATTTACTGGTTTGCTGTGAGTCCATCACTAATGAGCAGATCTTCACCAGTACAAAGGTCTGGAGAAAAACTGGAAACCCTCCGACACCGGTACACTCAGCAGACGTTCATCAAATATACAGTACAAAATAAACGGGACGGGCGGAATCACACGTCGGAATTATTTACGATCCGAACAAAACGGGGCGAAATTAGAACTAAAGTAAATTAACGACGTTATAAAAATCTCTTCGGACGACTGGAACAAAACGTTTCGAGCATCATTTTGAGCATCACTGATTATTATCGGATGATTTTCTGGTCCAGTCGCTCAGTTCCGGCGCTGTAAAAAGAGAAAACGAACCGAGGAGTTAAATCCGGTCGAGTTTCTCGCTGAGGAATTCCTCCACGCTGTCCGTGTTCCACTTGAGGATGCTGAGTTCTTCAGCGATGTTCCCGTTATCGTCCAGCAGCTTCAGTACAGGATCAGAGCCTCGCACGTACTGCAAGACAGAGAATTATTTATACTTTTTTTTTGGGATACTATTATAAATACAAGGTCAAATATAGCCGAAGAAATAAGAAATAAGGGAAGATTCATTTATTGATCCTCATGGGGGAAATTTGAGTGTTACAGCCACTCCAGTACAGTGTAAATAAAATACAAATATTGACTATATAAAGGCAATTACACCAATCAGCCATAACATAAAAACCACCTCCTTGTTTCTACACTCACTGTCCACTTCTACAATTACTGACTGTAGTCCATCTGATTCTCTACATGCTTTGTTACCCCCTTTCACCCTGTTCTTCAATGGTCAGGACCCCCACAGGACCACCACAGAGCAGGTATTATTTAGGTGGTGGATGATTCTCAGCACTGCAGTGACACTGACATGGTGGTGGTGTGTTAGTGTGTGTTGTGCTGGTATGAGTGGATCAGACACAGCAGCACTGCTGGAGTTTTTAAACACTTCACTGTCACTGCTGGACTGAGAATAGTCCACCGACCAAAAACATCCAGCCAACAGAGCCCCGTGGGCAGCGTCCTGCGACCACTGATGAAGGTCTAGAAGATGAGCGACTCAAACAGCAGCAATAGATGAGCGATCGTCTCTGACTTTACATCTACAAGGTGGACCGACTAGGTACGAGTGTCTAATAGAGTGGACAGTGAGTGGACACGGTGTTTAAAAACTACAGCAGCGCTGCTGTGTCTGATCCACTCATACCAGCACAACACACACTAACACACCACCACCATGCCAGTGTCACTGCAGTGCTGAGAATGATCCACCACCTAAATAATACCTGCTGTGTGGGGGTCCTGTGGGGGTCCTGACCATTGAAGAACAGCATGAAAGGGGGTAACAAAGCATGCAGAGAAACAGATGGACTACAGTCAGTAATTGTAGAACTACAAAGTGCTTCTATATGGTAAGTGGAGCTGATAAAATGGACAGCGAGTGTAGAAACAAGGTGGTTTTAATGTTATGGCTGATCAGAGTATATATACACGTAATGTAAAGTTCATGCTCAGTGGTGTAAAAATCCAGCGGCTTATGTTGGTTTTTAACAATCTGTGTATTTAAAAACACCCCAAACGCTTTGTTCTCACACCAGCAGCCTGATTTTCTTCTATTCGACAAAAAATCTTGTGTAAGCGTTTATTTATTTATGGAACAATTTACCACCTCTAGGTAGGACAGTAGGAGTCGCTGTTGCGGTGACAAGGAGCTGAATTCTCAACCAGCTGAGCTTTTCCAAGCTATTCAACTGATTGTGTCTATTGAGGATCCTAACCAGGCTGGTTATTCACTACTGCGCCAATAAGAATACAAATATCACAGCAGCAAACTGTACCATGTGACAAAAACAACCAGTCTGAAGAGGTGGGGACGTGGACATAGTGGCTTACATTGTGGAGGAACAGATTTGACACTTACACACACGCGTGCGTCCCATATATTTATCAATTATATTAACGACGTAAAGAAACGATGAATGCTTGGTGAATTATTCGAGGTTTTTACCTTGACTTGAAGACCCTTGAACATCTTCGGCTTGTCACTCCTGACAAAAGCTGGTATGGAAATTCACATAAAAATAAATGTAAGTAAGAATAAATATTTGAGCAGGAATAAATATATAAATATAATAAAAGCAACACAGGAAGCAGAAAGAAGTGTTTTTGGAAGTGTCCTGCTATGGATACCACAGTGTACCACACGGGGTGATGGGGGGGGCAAAGAGGTCAAGCGCTCTAGTCCAGGGTTGCAACCCTTGGATGTCTCGCGAGCCAAAAAAAGAACCCTGCTCTAGTCCAGCACATTTGAGATCTTTAAGCTATCGACCGGACGGGCGTCTGCACGGACACACGATCAGTGGGAGTGACGATGGTCGGAGAAAAAAAGCGACATGAACTTTGGAGGGTACGACTGACAGAGAGCAACTATATGGTGAAAAATGGGGAAGGACCTCGTGTGCTTTTTAATGTCGGGATTTCAATTTATTCATTTATTTATTATGTTTGTCTGCTGATTTTATCTCGTCTTTATAATATGGGTTAAGTAATGCCTGGATTTTAACAACAGTGCATTATAACTGTAGCTCTGAATCTTGATGAACGTGGTTTCTCAATAAATAAATTCATTATTTTCAGCTGTAAGAGTTATCGCTTACCTTGGACTTGGGGGAACCTCCCCAATTTTCATCCACAGACCTCGAGGATGGCTCCAGGATAGAGCTAGAAAGTAAACGGAGAGAGTTAAGGACCTCTGACCACTAAGCTACTGTCCACAACACACAGAGAATAACGCTACTGGAGAGCTGCATCACTAGTCAAAAGCCTTTATCGTTTCATTGATCTACGCATGCATCCGATCTTATTAAAGAGCTACGGAGCCACGACAAGCGACTCCAGGATCAGGACAGGTCAAAACCCCGCTCTGAACGTTTCACAGCTCACTGGTCACCGTGCCGGATTCTTAGCTTTTAATCTTCAAAGGCCAGGGGCCGGTCGTACCTTCCTGGACTCGAGCTGCGCCTCCTCCTGGCAGCACTGCCTGCAGAACGGATCCAGCTGGGTCAGACTGAACTGACCGAGTAAATCACACGAGCTGCACAGAAGGTTGCTGGAGAATCCCAGCTCCCGACACGCCTCCGAGGAGAGCTCCGCACCGAACGCCGCCAGCTACACACCAACAACAACAAAAACACATGAGTATGAATGAATAAATAAAGGAAAATACAATACATTTGGTGTATTTAAGCTAATGGATGAGAAGGCAAAACAAGACTTTTATCACTGTATAAGTCACTAAACTTAAGAGATAATATAGACTTTAATTATTTACATTAACAGCATTTAGGAGACGCTTTTATCCAAAGCGAGTTACAGAACTGTGACAGTATACAGTCTAAACAATTAAGGGCTAAGGGCCTTGCTCAAGGGCCCAACAGTAGCAACCTGGCAGTGGTGGGGTTTGAGCAGGCAACCTTTGGATTACAATGTTTAGTACATTAACCATTAGGCCACAACTGTCCCTATTATTATGATTATTATTATTATTATTATGATTATTATTATGATTATTACTACTATTACTATTATTATTATTAAAGAATAGAAATAATATAAAAAGAACAGAGGTGAACAGATATTGCACTGATAACTGAGTAGCTTAAATGAATAAAGTTAGATTTATTACAATATAAATATTATATTAGATTATTACTGTTATTAGATCTGATTTATTTATTTGACATCTGACACATTTGTGTTTATTTGACTTAATGTAAACAAATTAAAAGCCGTCATAAATGAAGTGTTATACATAGAATTTATAATGTCAGTATAATTAAAACAATAAACTAATACTCAGTGATGTATAAAGATAAATAAGTTTATTATAAACTGTTCTGATTGTAAACACACCGATTTTAAAAAGCCACGTCAGAGGAACTAGCTAGCATTAGCTGTGGAAAGCTAACCGGAACGCAAACCTCTACATTTCTTACATAATTTACCCTACTTATAATAAATCATGTTAATACCAAATTAATAACAAATAGTACATTAAAGCAGCGCTGTTTCTATATTTTCTTACCGTTTGTAAGAGCGGCAATAACCAGAGTAAGTAAACCTCCCCCGCCATCGCTGCGTCTTCTTCCAGCCACTACCGGGCGGAAGTGGTCCACAACAGGAAGTGAAGACCAAATAGTACACCCAACACAAACCGTCGTAACACCTAGTTAGCTTAGCATCAGTTTTTAAATGATTTATTTGTAAAAAATAATAAAAATAAAAAAAACAGATTCTTATTGTGTCGTGTTTATATAGAATAAACTAATTTATGATATTATGAATGAAACCATAAATAAAACTCAAAACGAATAAAACATGACAAAACACAACAAATAAAACACTGAACACAACCAATCGTAACACCTAGTTAGCTTAGCTTCAGGTTTTTAAATGATTTATTTATAAAAACACATTCCAGTCCAGTTGTTGAATCCATGTTTCTAAGAATAAACTACTTCATGATATTATGAATGAAATAATGAATAAAACTCGAAACAAAACATGACAAAACACAACAAATAAAACACTGAACACAACCGGTCGTAACACCCCTAGTTAGCTTAGCTTCAGTTTAATTGATTTATTTATAAAAGCAGATTCCTGTTGTGTTATATACAACATATATAACATGTAGAATAAACAACTTTAATTAATGTAACAATGCATAAAACTAGAAATTTATGCAAATTCCTTCTAGCTAATTATTAGTTTTCTGAATGTATCTGATGATCGTAATGTTTCACCAACACAAAGTTGGGCCCCTGAGCAAGGCACTTAATCCTTGTTATTGCGTAGTATGCGGTCGCTTTGAAAGTGCATTCTGCAGAAGCCTTTTAAAGTGTCTGCAAAATGTTCTAAATGGTTTGTAATTGCGTTGGGTAAGTGCACTTGTCAGTGCGCTCTTTGTGTGGGTCCCAAGCCTGGATAAAATAAGGAGGAAAAAACTGTGGTAGATCAGGTATGGGGACTAAAATGATCCACTGTGGCAACCCCTAAATACAGGAGCAGCCAAAAGAAAAAAGGTACAATAGGTACAATTCCTACGAGCGCTTGGGTGGCAGAACAATCTAATGCACCACCACTGAGAGATAGAGGTTTAAAGTTTGAATCTGAGGTGTATCGACCTGGCCGGGTGTCTAACAGGCACCACCTCAAGGAAAAAGGTTGACATGGTTCCTCATTGCTGTCTGATTGATGGTTTTCAATGGGCAGACCCTCCATAAGCGATAAGGCTCTCTGTGAGAACCTGGTGACTGCATTCAGCACGGAAGGTGCAAGTGGCAGAAGGGCTGAAATTTGATTGGATTTAATAACAACTAAAATAAAATATTATACATATAATGTTGTACATAATGCTGGCTTTTTCTCTACTCTAGGTGGTTGCTGAGAACTGGTGGGTTTTAAGTAAATAAAATGAAACATGAATATTTTTTTAAATTTTCGGCTGACATAGGTAGGTAGGTAGGTAGATTAGATTAGATTAGATTAGATTAGATAGATAGACAGACAGACAGATAGATACTTTATTTATCCCGAAGGAAATTATTAAGTTGAAATGTTGATGTGGAAATGTTAATTGAAATGTGATTTTAAAAAGGTCTTGAAATCTATAAAATAAAAGCATACTGGTACAATAAAGAGAAAATTATATAACCCACTTATTTTGGGACACCTAGCGCACAATATATATTAAAAAATAATAAAGCTTTTGGAATTTAGCCAGCTTTCGTTACGTTGTTCTGCATAATGACAGGCTGTATATCAAACTACTCCTTATTTACTACACTAGCGCACTACATAGTGGATAAAATACGGGTTAAAGCGCACTACCTAGTGCACAAAGCCTCTAAATCGGAGTTCGAGGAAGGCTGTATCTTAAACAGTTCCTTAACAACTATATTAGCGCACTACGTAGTGGAGAAGTAACGGTTTATGTGTGCTACTTAGTGCACGGAGTATTCATAACAAATTAATTTAGGATTTAGCCCGGTTTTGTCGAGGCTGTATGTCAAACCGCTCCTTGAGTACTGTATTAGTACGCTACATTGTGGATGACAGAAAGCAAAGATACAGACTACCTAGTGCACTAGATAAACAGAAATAGAGGTATTTGGGATACGGTATAGGAATTCGCTAACTAGCTAAGCTAGCTCGCTGTATGAACAAGAACAAGCTGAACAGAACAACAATCCGGATTGTATCAGATTTATGAGCTAAAACACACATCTAGGGGCTGATTTGCATTTGTTTCTTTGATTAATATCTTCATTAAAATATGTAGGCAAACAAGAGGACAACAACTCAGATGTAAATGTTTAAGAGCAGTGGAAGTTGAAGTGGACGCAGCAGTATCTCAGGTTCCTGCTGTTGTGATGATCTGAGCTCCATGTCCTCCTGAGATCTCGTCTGTTCGGTGTGGGACGGTTCGTCATGTCTGTGAAATCGTGTCTGATCTGATCTGATCTGATGGGCATTTTAAGGAGCACGATGATGGTACCAAAGTTTCAGCTGCTGGCACTGCTGGCCTTCACGGTGACCATGCTGTTCCTGGAGAACCAGATCCACCAGCTGGAGGAATCCAGGACCAAACTGGGTGAGAAACACTGACCTGCTCCTTGACTTTATTCTTTATTCAGGGTAAACACACACTTCATTTAGTCATCAGTCTAGAGTAGAAAGATGATATACAGGTATATCTTAATCTTCTAATCTCTCATTTGAAATTAGGATTGGCTACAGGTGGTGACTTCTCTGTGTCCATATAAATAAGACTAGCTTGATTGCACCCATTAGCGCCACACTTTTTCCCAAAGGAAAAGTCTATAAAACCCTGCACAGATCTCAACATCGTGGATGGTAGGTGTTTTCAAAGGAAGGTCCTGGGTTCGATCCCCTGGTGGGGCGGTCCGGGTCCTTAAGACATTTCAAAGCATCATCAGACCCCAAAATCTCCAGTAAAACCTTTTTTTCACGTACAAAATACGTGGAACAGTGGTCTCTATACCAAGGTCTGTAAGAAAACCCATGGAAGATTGGCCTGGATAGTCACATCTAGTCCAAGAGCCAGAAACCAGGTCTGCCGAGCTGTAGCCTAGTGGTAAAGATACTGACCTAGTAAGCAGAAGGTCGCTGGTTCAAGCCCCACCACTGCCAGGTTGCCCCTGACGGGCCCTTGAGCAGGGCCCTTAACCTTCAATTGCTCAGACTGTATACTGTAATGTAAGTCTGAGTCACTTTGTGTAAAGCTGTCTGCTAAATACCAGAAAATGAAAATGTAATTATAAAGTTGTACTGTCCACAGACGAGCAAGCTTTACCTGATGGATCATTACTGTATCAGTAATACTGGAGTGCAGGAATACAAGTGCGTGTCTGTGAAGCCACCAACCTGGTCGGGCAACAGTGACCCCTACTGTCATACTGAGGCGCAGACAGAAGTGGTTAAAGAATACAGAGACCAGCTGGTGGGTGAAGGTGAATCCAGAGCGACTGTACTGTGACAGTATATTGTCTAAGCAATTGAGGGTTAGGGGCCGAGCTCAAGGGCCCAACAGTGACAACCTGGCAGTGGTGGTGCTTGAACCAGCGACCTTTTGATTACTAGTCCAGTACCTTAACCGCTTATCATATCACCTTTACACAGGCGTAGAACTGTTCGTTAAGGGGCGTGTGGAATTGGAAATGACTAAATAAATGGTCTGAGCTGAGCTCGTAGCGATCATCGTTAGCGCTGTGAACGTGATCTTTTCCCTCGTGTCGCTAATGCTCACAGTTCAAAGCGCTTCTGTTTTTAGGCACGCCGGGGGGGTTTGTGGTCTGAACCATGTGTCACTTAGCGCTCGTACACTCTCACACACCGCGGCTCGGGTTACCAAACAGTCCGGCGGGTGGTGACGGTCTCAAAGAGAACGCGGCGAACCGTTCCAGAGCGGAACCTTGACGTTACTCGGCACAAGGGCAAACAAAAGTATTCACACCCCCTGATGTTTCTTCATTTGATTGATTTTACCATGAATCTCCACATGATCACCCAGAACGATGAACTCAAGACATTAAAAACTGGATTCTCGTGCTCACAAAAGTATTCAGACCCTTTTATTTTATTCCTGGTCAGGGTTGAGGTGGTTCCGGTTGCCCTGGAATCACTGGGCGAAATGCAGGAACAGTTATATACCCCGGACAGGACGCCAGACAATCCCCCACCCCAAAACAGAAACCTCCAATCACGTCTGTGTAGAACCAACACCTTTGTTGGTTAAGGTACCTGACTAGTAATCAGAAGGTTGCTGGTTTGACCCCCACCTCTGCCAGGTTGCCACTGTTGGGCCCCTGAGCAAGGCTCTCAATTCTCAATTGCTCAAATTGTATCAATGATGAGCACAGCCGAGATTCGGACATCCACGCTGGACTTCTCGAGAAGGACTCGTCCCGAGGATCAATATGTGACCCCGTCTGACCTTACACATGCTCCTACGTTTAAGTGGGCACAAATTCCGACAGACACACTGCAAAATCGTGGTCTCAACTCTGAACAGACTGTCCCAACGCAGTCGCAGTCAGGCGTCCACATACTTCTGGCTGTAGAGTGAACCCGCGGCGAGTGTTTTCTCGGCCTCGTGCACGAGTGCTTGTCGGGTTCTGGTTTCCATCCAAGATGCCGTTCGTGCACACGGACATCAAACACGAAGCCGCCGCCGGTGCACACGGCCCGGTGTATCGGGTCTCAGACCTTCGTAAGATCATCTGTAGGTTTATCATCTCAAACATCTAGAGAATGGGACTGGCGCGTCCTCGTCGGTCACATCGCCCTCTCACCCGGCCAGTGCTGCCAGCCTCAGGTGGTCATGTGATCAGGATTTGATTGACGGGTACCGGTGTGCCGCTGCAGCATTCGCTCCTCTGACGAGATGAGGAGGAGCGACTACGATCAGCCGTGACCTCCTGGTCACCTCCCGGGAGCAGCTGCAGATCTGACGGTGCCAGGTGCCCCCATCAGGGTGGTTGGGTCAGTTGTGCACCGCTTCAGGGTCCTGGGTTTGATCCTGAGCTTTCACACAAAACGTGTGTAGGTGTGTCGGATCTAAACAGGCGAGTGGAAGGATGCCCAGGGTCTGACTGGCACCCTGTTCCGAGCGACTGCAACCCTGAGTGAATTAAGGATGAGTGCCGCACGACTCCATGCTCCTGGAGTTTGACATGTTCTCCCTGTTTTTACATAATATAATAATACTGTAGACTCTTTTCGAGTAGAGCGGTAGAAAATAAACGTTGGCGCATTGTTTAGCTGGGAGAAGGAGTGTCGCACGGTAGCGCACGTCCTCGGGACCTGGGTTTGATCCTCGCCTCAAGTCAGCCTGGTGTTCCTCTAGGTCCTGCTTGGAAATCAGGGGGTTTCTGGGTGGCACAGGACACACTGCAACCCGAACCAGCCTGACCATGACCTTATAGGACATCCCTTTTGGAGTGTGGCTGTGGGATCTTGTGCCTGCCTAGTCAAAAAAGCCGTGACGGCAGGTATTAACGTTGAACATGAAGGCTTGGCTCACAGTCGACGTTCTAGTTCATCCCAAAGGTGTTCGTTCTTTCTCACCAGACTCGTGAAACCAGTCTTCAGCTTCATGGACGCAATGTAGGAAATGTATACAATCCATGAGCTCAATAATTATGATGGGTGTCCGCATACTTTTGGCAATTTTGGGGCTATGAAATGAGGTCTCGATCATAGATGGATCCTCTCGTTTGCAGAGCGCGCCGTCGCGAGGCTGGAGGTCCGCGACATCGAGGAGCGCCGCTCTCAGGACGGGCCGAGGGACTCGGGCGAGAACGCGGAGGAGGACGCGGTGGTCATCTACAACAGGGTCCCTAAAACGGCCAGCACCTCCTTCACCAACCTGGCGTACGACCTGTGCAGCAGGAACCACTACCACGTGCTTCACATCAACACCAGCAAGAACAACCCGGTCATGTCGCTGCAGGATCAGGTCCGACACACACACACACACACACACACACACACACACACAGCTTGTATGGAACAGTGGTGTGTATGAGATGTTTGCTTGCTTGTCGTGCAGGTGCGCTTTGTGAAGAACGTGACGGCGTGGCGGGAGATGAAGCCGGCGTTCTACCACGGTCACGTTTCCTTCCTCGACTTCGCCAAGTGAGTTTTCCTGATGGACTATCTAATATCTGTGAGGCTTTCCACACGTTTTTGGAGTGTGTCTGTGGGAATTCTGCCCCAAAACAGTATTGATGAGGTCAGGGATTCCAATTCATCCCATAGTCGTTCCTTAAGTAACATGGGATGCGTCCTTGCCCAAACTGTCGCCACATGTTTGGAAGCATGTGACTGATTTTTCGACCTGTTACCTAGTGGGCGTGGCTGCTGTCGTTTACTAACGCGCGGGTTATCTTCATCACCAGCAGGTGGCGCTGTTAGACAACACATGTCCAACGTGTCCACATTTATGTCATTTAATAGGTGTCTTATAAAGGTAGCGTATTGAAAGTCAAGGGCCTTGCTCAGGGGCCCAACAGTGGTGTTGAGACTTGAACGAGTGCTTAAGACGCCAGGACACCACACAAACACAGCCGGGCGTGTTCAGAAGAGCGGTGGTGGTGGTGGAGGTTACGTGGAGCTTAGCGTGGCTCTCCGTACGTGATACGGCTCCGTGTGGGAACCCAACACCGGCAGGTGAAAAGAAGCGGCAGCAGATGGGACTCCTGTGATCATCCGGCTCTCCTTGATCAGATCGGGGGGTTGTGTAGCGGGCAGCGGATTCACTGTGGGGAATTGGATATGACTAAATTGGAAGATGAAGAGAGGACAATCCAGGAAAAGATCATTCTAGTCATTTTTACATTAAGTCTGGATTTAAAGTTGCTCTTTATTATTAAATCTTGATGTACGGGGAACCAGAACCTGAAGCTCTGAGACGTTTCGGTCCGTCATGTGATCTAGTTAGCCATAAACATTAGCAGTTATAGCATTTTAAGCTATAGCGTTAAAGATACAGTTCCAGAATGAACCAGGGCGATGGATTTGTACACACGTTTCCCTTTTCAGATTCGGAGTGACGAAGAAACCCATTTACATCAACATAGTGCGCGACCCCATCGAGCGCCTGGTCTCCTATTACTACTTCCTGCGCTTCGGGGACGATTACAGGCCCGGCCTGAGACGCCGAAAACAGGGCGACAAGAAGGTACGACCGGAGCTTTATAGGGTTTGATGTTGTTCTAATGATCAGATTAACATCTAACACCTTGATGTTACCTTTGTTTGTATTTGTGTGTGTGTGTGTGTGTGTGTGTGTTTGATTCTCCAGACGTTTGACGAGTGTGTGGCTGCAGGAGGATCAGACTGTGCTCCGGAGAAACTTTGGCTCCAGATTCCGTTCTTCTGTGGACATTTCTCCGAGTGCTGGTCAGTGTGGGGCGTACAAACGAAGCTTAGCGTGACTTACTGTAGTAAAACGGTAATAATGAAGAGAAGTTTAGTGCTCCTGTCTCCTTCTTTTACTACATTAAACCACGTTAAGCTTTATTTTCAACCAGAAGCGTTTTAGACTCTGGGAGAAGCTGATTCTGATTCTCAGCGTTTCTCAGAAGCTGGAGCTGTAACACAAGTTTAAAAGTGAAACAGGGAGGAGAATCCAGATAAACACAGATACATGTGGAGCTGTAACCCTGGATCTGACGCTTATTCCACACTGATGCAGATTCAGATCAGATCCGCACGCTGATGAGGGTTTACTGATCAGAAGTTTTGTGTGGAGGAACTCGGATCACAAAAACGCCAAACAACTTTAGGTGTATCTCAGAACCGAACATTGACTAAATAGCCACAAAGGTGGGCAGAAAAGCTACAGAACCTTAAAAAGGGGGCAGGTGTCCACAAACTTTTGGTCCTATAGCATGTATGCTGAGATCGCTGTGCTGGTTGTGTCGCTGCAGGAACATCGGGAGCCGCTGGGCGCTGGAACAGGCCAAGTATAACGTCATCAACGAATACCTGCTGGTGGGAGTGACGGAGGAGCTGGAGGACTTCGTGATGATGCTGGAGGCGGCCCTGCCCCGGTTCTTCAGAGGCGCCACCGACCTCTTCAAAACGGGTACGACCGAGCGAGGACCGGAAGTTCAAATTCGATCGAATGTAGTAACGAGGGTCGGCTTCATTTTCTTTCATTCCGTTTTCCTCCCGAAGGCAAGAAGTCCCACCTGAGGAAAACCAGCGAGAAGAAGCCGCCCACCAAGGAGTCCATCGCCCGGCTGCAGCAGTCGCCCATCTGGACGATGGAGAACGAGTTTTACGAGTTCGCTCTGGAGCAGTTCCAGTTCGTCCGAGCCCACGCCGTCAGGGAGAAGGACGGCGAGCTGTACCTGCTGCCGCAGAACTTCTTCTACGAGAAGATCTACCCCAAAACCTCCTGAGAGCGACGGGCCGGCCGCGCTGGCGCCCGTCGATGTTGTCTTGTTCGCTGGAGACGGACTGGTCGGCGCTGGGATCCGTACATTTCTTTACATTTTATATCGATGTGCATTTTATATTTAAGTCCGGTCCGAGCTGCGTGGCCGATCCTGCTCAAGGGTCCTACAGAGACTCGAGACCTTTCGGTGATCCGAGATGAACTTCAGCTCAGTTATGAATGTTTATCTGTGGGCTTTGGATATGACTAAACTTTAATTAAAAGCATAGTTCACCTAAAATGACTGCTCATCAAGTACAAACCCCATTTCCAGAAAAGTTGGGACGGTAGAATAGAATAGACCGCCTTTATTTGCCTTCTTCCACGGGTCAGCCGTCGTATGCGCCCCCTGGAGCAGAGAGGGTTAAGGGCCTTGCACAAGGGCCCAACGGTGTCTGCATGGCAAAGCTGGGATTCGATCTCACAACCTTTCAGGTGATACTCCAAAGCTCTACCGACTAGGCCACCACTGTAAACAAACACATTTAGAATTTGATCCCTGTAACGCGCTCCAAAAAACCCAGGACGGGGGCGTGTTTTGGAAACGGGGTTTGTATGATTGGAAGCTAGAAGAACTGGTTCCCAGTACCTTTCATTGACTGGGACTGAGCTTTTGACTAATGTCGTGTTCATTCATCGTCAGTAAGTGCCCTATCCTGGCCAGGGTCAAAGTGGATACAGAGCCTGTCTCAGGCGGCATGCATTGACCCATTCATTTACTTACACCAAGGCTATGTTACGATAGCCAGTCCACCTACTTGCATGTTAGAGGAACCTGGAAAACCCTGGAGAAACAAACAGAGAATGAGAGAACATGCCAATCTCCACACAGAGTAGACCTAAAGTTTAGTTTGATCATCCAACCTCAGTCAGTCATATGACCTGCCAACCAGCAATCCTGGGATATGATTATTTCTGTGACTGATCTTTTCTCTGACTGAATGGTTGTAAATTAGTGGCACGGTCTCCCAATTCATCATTAGAGATTATGCTTGGCCTTAAATGATGGCTTCTCTGTGCCCGTTTAAATTGAGCCCAGATCAAACGATAAACCAGAGGGAAATTTGTCTTGACGGTCCGATATAATTCAGAAATCGTTAAAAAAAAAATGCAGATCTGGCAGGAATCCAAAGCTGCTAGAACACAGGTACTACTGTCCACAGTCAAGCAGGCTTGAAATCATCATGGGCTTAGAGTCTGCGATCGGAAACAACATTTAAAGCCCAGGTACGATCCCATGCCTGATCATATTAAAATAAAACATAAGCTTTTCTTTTGATGTACGTTTAGAAACTATTAGATGTATACCATGAGGCCGAATATATGTGGACACGCCCTCTTAATTGAATGGGATCTCTTTGAAGCTCATGGTCAGGTGTACACATACATACTGGTGCCAGTTCTTCAGCTTAGGGTTGGAAGACCGTTATAACCATAGTATGATGCCAAGCACAGAAATCAGATTTAGGGCCACGAGCCAATAATGATGAGCCAATCTTACATAAGTGATGAACACTGTTGGACTTAAGACGCATCGATTGTCGTCTTCATGCCCCTGACGCTGTTTTTTTATTTTTTATTTCTTGTATAGTATTTTTGGAGTCCTGTATTTCACTGCTGCCTAGGACTGATGATCAATGTTCTGTAATTCATTTCTTTTTATTTTGACCTTTTCTCTTTAATAAGGGATGCACCGATTGAAACCTGACTTTTTTTTTTACACAATACACAAAACCGAGCTCTGAATAAAGTACCCGGCGGTGTTCAGGTAGATACCCGGTTTAGCTCAGTATAACTGAAGGTCTCAAGCTCTTGGGGATGCTGTCGACCTGGCCTGGTGTCTTGATGTGCAAAAGAAAAACTGCCCGAGCCCGAGGGAGGGCGGCCGCTGTGTAATCGTGCCCTCTGCTATATTGTCGAGGTATCTATACTAGACTAAAGATGGGTAATTTGCCCTGAGTTTCGGCTCTCTGTGAGACTCCATCGCTGACGGGTGTAAAAGCTGGGAAACACGCTGGACGGGTCGCCAGTCCATCACAGACCTGATAAATTGATCAGTCAAGATATTTTATACTTGAAGTTTGCTACGTTCAGGAAGAGGGATTTGTGGTGTACATTTTGCCAGACTGTTGCTTTGTAATGTAAATAAACATTCTGACTGGCTGATCTGACATGATATCTCTGTGTTGGACTGGAAAACGCATCAAAATGAATTCCATTTCTGGTCCCTGGATCAAGATCTCGACTCGTTTCAGAGTACAATAGGTTCAGTATCAGATCGGTGCATCCCTGACTGCATTGCTTGGTTTGTCGTGTATCTTTTCAGCTGTACTTAAGACTTCATGTCCTGCTGGATGGGGGATTTTCAGCCCCCGATTTGTACATTGGATTTTTTTAAAGTGTGTGAAAGACAGTAGATGACTTGATAACCTGTGTGTGAGTGTCTTGTATTGCACCGTTCGCAAAGGAATCATCTAATGGAGGTCAAAACACGCAAAACAAAACGTGTGCAACTACTGACTGGAGCACCTGTTTATAAATCAAAAAGGAAGCCCAAAAGGACCTGAACTAGCCAGATGTTACTTGGGTGTATCAGGTGCAGCAGTGTAGTTGGGATTTTTAAATCCTGTTTAAACACACCGGCCTCTTTATTAGGAACATGTACCCTGTTAGTGCTGGTTGTAAATGAACAGTTAGTGACATGATGTGTGTTTATCTTCCACTAGTGTTTTATCAGTGGACACTTTCTGATCCCAACAACACTGCTGCACCTGCCATTGCAGTGCTGAGAATGGTCCACCACCCAAATACCATCTTTAACAGAATTTTGGAATAAAATACCCAACAATGTCACAGTCAGGTGTCCTCGGGTGTCCATGTACCATCTGTATGGACAGTAAGTCAGAGAGGAAAGTCGCACTAAAATGCAGTCATGTGAAAAAGTTAGGACACCCCATGAGAACCTTTGTCTTTTTGAACATATTTAAACATATGAACATTTGAGCTTCATTTGAACAGTACTGAGAGATGGAGCTTATATAACTAAACAAAAAAACAAAAAACTTTTAAACACAAGTTGTAAAATGTAATGAACAAAAATGGAAATTTACTGTGAGATAAATTTCCATTTTTGTTTATTACATTTTACAACTTGTGTTTAAAAGTAACTTTTAACATTTTTATTTGTTTAATGATATAAGCTGCATCTCTCAGTACTGTTCAAATGAAGCTCAAATGTTCATATGTTTAAATATGTTCAAAAAGACAAAGGTTCTCATGGGGTGTCCTAACTTTTTTTACATGACTGTATTTTCAGCTATAAAAAACATTTGTTTTGATGTGAAAATATGAATTAATAATAATAATGATCGATTTTAATGCACATTTACTTACTCCGAGCTTCTGCAGCTGAAAATCCGAGTTTTATCCTGAAGTTGCTGTCAGATGTTCCAGACGTTTCTTTCACCAGTTTTAACAAATAATCTTCCAGCTAATGACACAAACTCTCATATTTAATAATGTTTAAATGATCGAACAACGTAGAAACATTTACGAAATTTGATTACCTCAGGTGACTGTGCAGCTGTTAGCCAGATGCTAACGTAATAAAACTAATATACTGTACATTCGCTGCAGTGATTTATGCGGTCGTTATACAACCTCACCGACAGATGGCGCTATAACGCAGCACAAACATCTGATTTAAACCTGATAATTATTCATTACAAAGTTTAAAGTTTCTTAAAATGGTCAATTTCAATAAAACACTGAAATTTTTTTTATTATGTTTAATTATTAAAGGTTTGGGTCTTTTTGGATTATAGTCACTTTCCAACTGAGAATAGAATAAAATAGATACTGTAGAATAGAATAGAATAGAATAGAATAGAATAGAATAGAATAGAATAGAGCGCCTTTATTTGTCATATATACATATATAGACATACAGTACAATGAAATTCTTTCTTTGCGTATCCAGCTTGTTTGGAAGTTGGGGTCAGAGTGCAGGATCAGCCACTGTACGGCACCCCTGGAGCAGAGAGGGTTAAGGGCCTTGCTCAAGGGCCCAACAGTGGCTGAAGGCTACTTTTAGTTGACAGCCCAAAGCTCTACTCACTAAGCTACCACTGTCCCCCTAATAAAAAATAAACAACTAAGAGTGATTTATCTGTAAAACCCTACTACGAAAATATTAACATATTAATCTGTTAGTTGTAGTGTAAATTATTTTTAAAATGTTCATTTCTGTTTACTCCTATTTTTTATTCCTGTGAGCTTTGTAATAGTTGTTTTAGTTTTATTTGATTTACTTTTGCTTATCAATATAATAACTAATTACTCCGGTATTTAGGCATTGCCACAGCGGATCATTCTGGTTTGCATACCAGACTTTTTTTTTTTACAGTGGATGTTCTTCTGAAAGCACCCCTCTTTATTTTATCCGGGTTTGGGACCCACACTGAGAGTGCACCGCTACTGGCAGTAAAAAAAAATACAGGGCATAATGGAGATGGGTGCATGACTCTCTGTGCGTGATACGGATCTTCATATGAACTCTTCGGTCAGGAGTGGAGGTCTGCAGGAGCTGTGGAAGAAGCAAAATGCAATCTAGTAATCGGACAGGACTAGACTGTGAGGGGTGCGTTTAAAAAACTTAAAATTAAAAAAGAAGCTGAGCTGAAAAGCTCTGCAAAAGGGTTTCAAACTTTCATATTTCATAATAAATGTATGTAGGTCTTGATTTATTTGGTTTGGAGGGCAGTTGTAGCCTAGTGGTACTGGACTAGTAATCAAAAGGTCACTGGTTCAAGCCCCATCACTGCCAGGTTGCCACTGTTGGGCCCTTGATTAAGGCCCTTGACCCTCAATTGCTTAGACTGTATACTGTCACAATACTGTAAGTCACTTTGGATAAAAGCGTCTCCTAAGTGCCGAAAATGTAAATGATTTATTTGGCTGCTCGGGTGTTCCCAACCTGCCGAAATCCTCCCCCTCGTACTTCTGGCAACCCTGCTGGAAGTGCTGTTTGAATCTGGCAACCCACCGTGCGAGAGAGTAGCAGCTCTGCTCCAGTGGGTTCGGTGCGCACTGCGCCTTTATTTGTCATATATACATATATAGACATACAGTACAATGAAATTCTTTCTTTGCGTATCCAGCTTGTTTGGAAGTTGGGGTCAGAGTGCAGGATCAGCCACTGTACGGCACCCCTGGAGCAGAGAGGGTTAAGGGCCTTGCTCAAGGGCCCAACAGTGGCTGAAGGCTACTTTTAGTTGACAGCCCAAAGCTCTACTCACTAAGCTACCACTGTCCCCCTAATAAAAAATAAACAACTAAGAGTGATTTATCTGTAAAACCCTACTACGAAAATATTAACATATTAATCTGTTAGTTGTAGTGTAAATTATTTTTAAAATGTTCATTTCTGTTTACTCCTATTTTTTATTCCTGTGAGCTTTGTAATAGTTGTTTTAGTTTTATTTGATTTACTTTTGCTTATCAATATAATAACTAATTACTCCGGTATTTAGGCATTGCCACAGCGGATCATTCTGGTTTGCATACCAGACTTTTTTTTTTTACAGTGGATGTTCTTCTGAAAGCACCCCTCTTTATTTTATCCGGGTTTGGGACCCACACTGAGAGTGCACCGCTACTGGCAGTAAAAAAAAATACAGGGCATAATGGAGATGGGTGCATGACTCTCTGTGCGTGATACGGATCTTCATATGAACTCTTCGGTCAGGAGTGGAGGTCTGCAGGAGCTGTGGAAGAAGCAAAATGCAATCTAGTAATCGGACAGGACTAGACTGTGAGGGGTGCGTTTAAAAAACTTAAAATTAAAAAAGAAGCTGAGCTGAAAAGCTCTGCAAAAGGGTTTCAAACTTTCATATTTCATAATAAATGTATGTAGGTCTTGATTTATTTGGTTTGGAGGGCAGTTGTAGCCTAGTGGTACTGGACTAGTAATCAAAAGGTCACTGGTTCAAGCCCCATCACTGCCAGGTTGCCACTGTTGGGCCCTTGATTAAGGCCCTTGACCCTCAATTGCTTAGACTGTATACTGTCACAATACTGTAAGTCACTTTGGATAAAAGCGTCTCCTAAGTGCCGAAAATGTAAATGATTTATTTGGCTGCTCGGGTGTTCCCAACCTGCCGAAATCCTCCCCCTCGTACTTCTGGCAACCCTGCTGGAAGTGCTGTTTGAATCTGGCAACCCACCGTGCGAGAGAGTAGCAGCTCTGCTCCAGTGGGTTCGGTGCGCACTGCTCCAGTTCATCCCGCTTACTGGCGTGCGCAAAAAGTTCCGCAATGGGACCCTGTCGGCGTTCTGATGTCTCTCTGATCTCTACAGCGAGTAAAGGCTAGTGTGCGTCGCTCCAGAGCAGAAAACACGGACTGGGTGGTGGGTTGTGTGTTCGCACCCCATCTCACCCCCTTCTTCGCTGCACAGTTTTGGAATCGGAGTGGAAAGGCAAGATGGCCGTCGATCCCATGCAGGTACAGAAAGTTTCGCATGTTGTTAAAACTCTTTGATTGTTGGATGTTTGGTGAGATTTTGGGCAGGTCCGGTGTCGTTCCCCTGTCGTTGATCGGTACAGAAGGTGTTCCTGGTAAATCTGTGCTGGTAGATGGGCTCTGATGAAGTTAGATCGGTGGTTCGGTTCCTCTGTACCGCGGTACTGACTGTTATTCGCTCTGTCCGTTACGCGCTCAAACTGCTGGAACGTTCCGGTTGAAAACAGATCGCTGCTGAGCTCTGGGCTGCTGGAACTCACTGCTCTGGTTCCGAGTCTTTTTACTTTGTTTTGTTCTAGTGTTTGAGCTCTGAGAAAGATTCGGACAGCGAGTCTGGTTCTGTTATGAGTTCAGTAAACAGGAACAGAACCATTAGTGCTGAGATGTGTTTTTTCTCCTGCATGTTAAGCTTGGTGTTACTGTAGCTGTTACTTTTACTTTAACTGTTACGTTTGTGTTGTTACTGTTGATTTATTGGGATGTTGGTGTTATTTTGGTGTCTGTTAGTGTTACTCCCACCCTTGTGTAACTGATGTTACACTTACTATTACTGTTAGTGTTACTCTAGTGTAGTTAGTTTTACTGTTAGTGTTAGTTACTTTTAGTATTATTGTCAGTGTTACTCTTTTTCCTATGTTGAATAATTAGTGTTACTTTTGTGTAGCACTGCTGTTAGTGTTACTTTTTCTTGTGTCTAGCAGCTTGGTGTTGCTGTTAGTGTTACTCTAATATTGTGTTAAGTAACTGTTATTATTAGTTACTGTTGGTGTTACTCTTGTGTGATTTTGTTGTCGGTGTTAATGTTGCTGTTAGTGTTACTCTTTCTTTTATTAAGTAACTAGTATTGTTAGTGTTACAGTTACTCTTGTGTGGTTTCGTTGGTGGTGTTAATGTTGCTCTTTGTGTTACTGTTAGTGTTACTCTTGTGTGGTGTTGCTGTTAGTGTTACTTATTAGTGTTACTCATCTGTTATTATTAGTTACTGTTGGTGTAACTGTTACTCGTGTGATTTTGTTGTTGGTGTTACTGTTGTGTGGTGTTGCTGTTAGTGTTCCCTTTTCTTGTGTTAAGCAACTTAGTGTTACTGTTACTCTTGTGTTGAGTAACTGTTATTATTAGTTAGTTAGTGTTACTGTTACTCTTGTGTGGTGTTGCTGTTAATGTTGCTGTTAGTTTTACTTTAGTGTTATTCCTGTTCTTAAGTAGCTGTATTAGTTACTGTTAGTGTTGCTCTTGTGTTGAGTAACTTATTATTAGTTAGTGTTACTATTACTCTTGTGTGGCGTTGGTGCTAGTGTTATTGTGTTAAGTAACTGTTATTGTTAGTGTTACTTTTACTCTTGTATGATGTTGCTGTTGGTGTTACTCCTGTTCTTGTGTTGTGTAACTTTTATTGTTAGTTACTGTTAGCATTACTGTTAGTGTTACTCTTGCTCTTGCGTTGAGTAATTATTATTGATACTGTTACTCTTGTGTGGTGTCGCTGTTAATGTTGTTGGTGTTACTCTTGTTCTTGTGTTGTATAACTTTTATTGTTAGTTAGTGTTAGTGTTACTTTTACTCTTGTGTGGTGGTGCTGTTGGTGTTACTGTTAATGGTACTGTTAGTGTTACTCTTTCTTTTGTTGAGTAACTGTTATTGTTATTGTTACTCTTGTGTGGTGTAACTTTTATTACTAGTTACTGTTGTGTGTATTTTGGTCATTTTGTTATAGTAACTGACCAGGGCCTCCAGGGGTGAAGTTGTTGTAGTCTCGATGATGGTCAAGTGTGTTAATTACAGTGGGAAGGCTGATGTTTTGTATGTTTTATAAAGCATAATGTAGGGATAGGTGTATTAAACAGTACAGCCTCATGATCAGAGATTCATCCAGCTGGAATACCAAGAGAACAAACAACACCCGGAGTCTGCCAGTTAGTATGAGCTGAGTAAAATCAAAACACTGGAGCAGATTCAGAAAACCAGCCTACTTTTAAGTAAAAGACACTTAATGGTGTAAACATGAATATTAAAATGAGTTGACGTTATCTGATACATGAACGGTACTGACGACAGCTTTCATCTTAAAATGAGAAAATAAATTGGACACTATTCTGTAAAATGCGCACTTATTTCCAATGGAAAAAGGCCCATCAGATAAGAAGTTGGGTCCTGGTGCTGTCATGAACATTTTAAGCTTTTAATTTGGGCGTTTGAGAGCTCGGTGGTTAATCATTAACATCCTTATGTACAGTGCGCTCACACAGTACTCTGTGTTATTACAGTCGTAGCTTCAATGACCAGGTACTTTAGGGCCGAGTGGCGATTTTGGGCTGAGACTTGCCCCCACCTCCCTCCCACCTACCCCCAAATCCGTTCATCCTTAATCACAAGGAGGTTTTCTGACCGTCCAGGGGCATTAGAGGCACCGGCGGAACTGGTAACATAAAGCATAAACGTAAATTAGGGCTCTTCTGATTCACAGCATTGATGAGAAATTTGGACTGAGATACAGTTCATATTTTATTAATCAGTCGAGGTGTAACAAGGCTTTAACCTGGTCAGGATTCCTGCTCCGTGTGTGTATTAGGAAGTACTGACTCATGTTACTGCAGGAGATTAGGATGATAATGAGGTAATGGGGGAATCCTGTGTTTACTAAGCAACAAAGCTTCAGCGTCTGGGCTTTCTGAGCACAACATAAAAGACAAAGGATTAAAAAAAGCTGGACTCTTTCCCACAGAGCTTTTGGTGATGAGTAAGACACTGAATTGTAAAAACAAAAGTACGAACGGCGGAAGTTTGAGACACGTAGTGAGGGAAGATATTCAAGACCACCTTTGTTCTCTCCAAGACCTCAGAGATCTGTGATCGCTGTGATTACAGTGATCGTGAGTCAGGACTGAGTCAAAAGGGGGAGTATTTAAAGATACAATAAATGGCCAAAAGTATCTGGACACCTGACCATAAGTTCAAAAACATTTATATATTTATATTATATTTATATTTATATTTGGACCCCCACAGAGCAGGTATTATTTAGGTGGTGGATGATTCTCAGCACTGCAGTGACACTGACATGGTGGTGGTGTGTTAGTGTGTGTTGTGCTGGTATGAGTGGATCAGACACAGCAGCGCTGCTGGAATTTTTAAATACCGTGTCCACTCACTGTCCACTCTATTAGACACTCCTACCTAGTCGGTCCACCTTGTAGATGTAAAGTCAGAGACGATCGCTCATCTATTGCTGCTGTTTGAGTCGCTCATCTTCTAGACCTTCATCAGTGGGCACAGGACGCTGCCCACGGGGCGCTGTTGGCTGGATGTTTTCGGTTGGTGGACTATTCTCAGTCCAGCAGTGACAGTGAGGTGTTTAAAAACTCCAGCAGCGCTGCTGTGTCTGATCCACTCATACCAGCACAACACACACTAACACACCACCACCATGTCAGTGTCACTGCAGTGCTGAGAATCATCCACCACCTAAATAATACCTGCTCTGTGGGGGTCCTGACCATTGAAGAACAGGGTGAAAGGGGGATAACAAAGCATGTGAGAGAAACAGATGGATTACAGTCAGTAATTGTAGAACTACAAAGTGCTTCTATATGGTAAGTGGAGCTGATAAAATGGACAGTGAGTGTAGAAACAAGGAGGTGGTTTTAATGTTATGGCTGATCTGTGTACAATCGATCGCAGTGGTCGGGCTTGAACCGGCAACCTTGTGATTACTGGACCAGTACCTTAACCACTAGGCTACAACTGCTCTCTTCATGTGATCTTTTCAGCTAAAACAAGAGCTGCTTTTCTGAGAAGGCTTCTCACAAGACTGTGGGGATTTGTGCCTGTTCAGTCAAAACATCTGAGCACTGATGTAGGTCAAGGAAGTCTCAGCCGGTGTTCCGGTTCATCCCAGCGCTGTTAAGTGGTGTTGACACTGGAGTTTCTTGGTTTTCAAACTGAGATTTTCTTCATGTCTTTATAGAGCTCGCTCATGCTGGAACAGGAAAGGGCCTTCCCTAAACTGTAGCTGCAAAGTTAGAAGCGTATCATTTTGTTTATTTAATTTATTTAATAAAGATGGCACGGTGGTTCGGTGGGTAGCACTGTCGCCTCACAGCAAGAAGGTCCTGGGTTCGATCCCCAGGCGGGGGCGGTCCGGGTCCCTTCTGTGTGGAGTTTTCATGTTCTCCCCGTGTCTGCGTCGGTTTCCTCCCACAGTCCAAAAACACGCAGTCAGGTTAATTGGAGACACTGAATTGCCCTATAGGTGAATGAGTGTGTGACTGAAACAGTGCCAATTTGACAGTGGTGGGGCTTGAACCAACAACCTTCTGATTACTAATCAAAGTACCTTGACCTCTGAGCTATCACTGCCACCTGTTAGCAGTTGTTGTGGCTGAAACACATGAATGCCTGTTGGGTAACGGGTGTGTCTGGAACATCTAGACGTGAGAAGTAAAAACACACATACTGGTATGAAGTGGTCGCTCCTCTCAGATCCGTTTTCACTTCTGCATGATGCGTAACATGACGTGTAACATGCTACCTGTACGGTACTCATCATTTTTATTCTGATCACTGATGATCACAAATAGAATGAAGTTCTACGCCAAACAAGAAGTTGTTGGCGAGTGGAAACCGCGGTGAAAATCCTGCTAAGCTAAGCTTGACGATGCAGTTTGTTAATGATCGCTGGAAGCTTACTGGCCGACGTTTCCGCCAGGCTTACTTTCCTGATAAGCACACAAGGGAGTTGATAGATAGCACAAAGGCTCATGGAGACAACGACTGATCGTTCTGTCTTTCCATATTACATTTTGGGAAGTATATGGGTGGCACGGTGGCTCGATGGGTAGCACTGTTGCCTCACAGCAAGAAGGTCCTTGGTTCGATTACCTGGTCCTTTCAGTGTGGAGTTCGAGATAAAACAATACCACTGGCACTATGTCTGGCATAGCAGTCTAATATGGTAACTTCTGAGACCCAATTCCTGAGTTCAAGTCTCGTAGACCAGCCGCCGGCACAGTTGGTTGGATACGAAATCACGTTCTTGCAGCTGTACCATCAATAACTATCATCAATCTAACGTTTATTAGATCCCTCACTCTCACATGCACCGTTGCTACCAAACAGGCACTGCAATGCACATTTTTTTGGAGGAGAAGGTGGTTTTAATGTTTTGACTGATCACTGCTTAGTCGTTTGTCTATTTCCGTCCCCAGGGCGACCCCAGGGGTCACATGGTGTCGGAGCGTCTTGCCCTGGGCCAACCCCTGGACCTGTCGGACACCATGGTGCAGCAGAAGCTGGACGAGATCCGCGAGCAGATCAAACGCGAGATCCGCAAGGAGCTGAAGATCAAGGAGGGGGCCGAGAACCTGCGGCGGGTCACCACCGATAAGAAACGTGTGGCGTACGTGGACACCGTGTTGAAGAAGAGCAACAAAAAGGTGGAGGAGCTGCACCAGGAGCTACAGGAGCTCAATGTACACATCGTGGTGAAGGATCCAGAAGAGCTTCTCCTAGGTAAAGTCACAGTTTAAGAGGTTCTCTCGATCTGGTAAAGATGCAAAATAAATTGTTTTACCAGTGATCACAACTTTTTGTAATGCACTATATGGCCAAAATTAGTTTAGGTGTTTCTACCACAACCATTGCTAGCAGGTGCATAACATGAATTATATTAAATGAATATTCATAAAGACATGGATGGAGGAGTTTGACTTCCTACTGCTGCATGATTTTTGAACTGGATGTTTAACAAACTCGTTGTCAGGTTATAATCAATAATTAATTGTGTAATAAAATGTTAGCTGATCGGCTATAGTTGGAAGATGTTGTAATGAAAATGTGCCTTACAAACTCCTCTCCATCCATCTATTTATGTTCTCCCTCATACCATTAATCCATCTATCTATCTCTTCATAAGTCCATCCATTCATCTATCCAATCATTTAGCTATTCTTTACTTCCTAAATCCATTCCTGCTTCCATCCATCATCCATCCATCCATCTATCCAATCATGTAGCTATCCTTTACTTCTTTCATCCATCCATCCATCCAATCATGTAGCTATCTTTTTTTTTTCAACATACATCTGTCCATTCCTTCCTTTGTTGATCCATCCAGCTTTCCCTACTGCTGTCTATCTCATCATTTCTTCAATCCTTTCATTCATCCGTCCCTTCCTTCACTCTATCCATCTAGACAGTTGTAGCTCAATGGTTGAGGTATTGACCTATTGATTGGAAAGTTGCAGGTTCAATTGCTCATAGTGTATTTGGACACAATTGTAGTGGCTTCCATAAATTCCAGAAATGTACCTGTACCTGTCCAGCTATCCATCCTTAAATCCATCTGTTCTTTAATCCAGCCACCAAAAGTACTCACCTCTTACCACGTAGAGCTTTATTTATTTTTAAATACAGCCATTGCAGGACAGATGACATTATTCATGCTGCTGATAAACCAAACTGCTGATGTGCTGGTGTGTTTTATGTGCTCACATGAAGCTAATAAATATTTGTCTTTAAAGAATTTCACAACTAGTGCACAAACCAAACAGGGAACAGTCCGAGTACATTATGTTCTAGATCAGATCTAAACAACACTGCGTATTGGTTACCTCCTATCAGGAGTGCATGTTGTGACAATGCAGGACTGAAAGACTATTTATGGAAAGATTTTAGAAATACAGCGGTGGCCTCCTCCCCGTACCTGCAGACAAAATTACTGATGGGTTGAGAAGGCCAGACATGAAATGGCTGAAGTTTCCATGCACGTGTGCATGCATGAAACACAAACCAGGAGGAAAAACAACCAAATAATCGAGCCGAGGACGTGTGGTAACTTTTTTATCAGACACAGTAGCAGCGTGAAGGTCACACAGTGGCATTCTGAAAGCAAGTATGCAAGTCAAGCAACTGAAGGTTGAGCTGCCAAATCACCAAATCAGGGTTCCAACTGTATTCACAGCTTGTTTGTTGATACACCCCTAGTGTTCCTTCCCTCCAGTACAGTTTCAGAGACTTTTGGAACTATACTGTTGTTTCCGGGTGGCATGGGAGCAACCAAGTGGCTTGGAACTGTGACTGAATGCAGTGTAAGAAATTGGGGTCAGTTGCTCAGGGGTCCAACACTGGCCCTGTGTGCCCGTGTTTTATTTACATGACCATTCCTAGCTTTTTATGTTAGTAACCACTCTGATAGCAATACTCAGGACGTGTGTTGTGCTAAATAAGGGATCAGCGTGTGATGAATAGGTTTATTGTATATGTCGTAGGGAGCCGTTTTGGGCGGGTGAGATACGCTCTGTGTTTTGTTTTGATCTATGATCCAGAGCAGCTGTTTGAAAGGAAGTGTGTGCAGAATTAAACCAGATCTTGTTCTCGTATTATGTAGATTAATTGCCTTTGTGTTCGTTGAGTCTGGCGGGTGTTGGAAGAGGCGAAACAGGTTTGCTTTCGGTGCGCCGGAGTGGAGCCGAACGCTCGACGGGTTGCATGCAATTCCAGTCTGAACATGACTCAGTAAGCTCACCTGTCACCGCCGCGGCTTTTCCGTTATGCTAGGCGATCCGTTTGTGTTCGGCCGATCGAGTTTATCAACCTGTTCCTCCCCGAGGCGGCGAAGCGAGACAAAGCCTGGTGCGCTCTGCTCTGCACAGCACTGAAAAAATAACTCATCCACGCTACAACACGTGATCACGTCCGGGTGTCTTGGCGTGGTCTTCTGGTGGCGCAGGCTTCACCGCCCAGTGCCCACGAGGGGTCTCGCACTACAGGCTCACAAGTTCTGTTTTTTAAAAACAAGCGTGGGAAATCTAGATGTAGTAAAGGGGTGAGAGATTTGCTGCAGAGTTGCTCAGGATGAGGTTGGACCAGTTGTTTGTCACAGCGTGAGATCAGAGCTACACCACGAGGTCACGAATAAACAAACAAGCGCCCGTGTTAGTGGTAGACGGAGTGTTTAACAGGCTGTGTGTTAATTCAGCATAAATATTTGGGTACGATATCCAAAACTGTATCAGGATTAGAAAGCAGCAAGCTGGTAGATTGTCACTCAAACCACAAACTGTTAACCAGGGTTTGGTTTCTTGTTTTTGGTTTAACACCTATAAATGATCTAATGAAAACCTTGGTCTGACCAGCACTGATGTAGAGCCTGAACGCTGAAGAACGAAGAAGTAAGACGCAGGTTTTTGAGAACAAGTGCATCAGAAAATCACCACTGAGCGAGTGGACGAGACGGCCAGAACAGAAAAGAAGCTCCTGAACCACATTAAGTCCTGCACATTACGTTACTTTGGGTGTGCGATGAGGCGCCCACATGATGGCATTGAAGGTGGCATTGGTGTCGGACAGAACTTGTGGAAGGACGAGGAAGACCAGGAATAAGCTGGACTGGAGAACGTTGACCCATCTGTGCAGCCAACCATCAGAAAGCAATTATGGCGTAGTTGCTTTGACGTGACAGGACACTGTTAGCATTATCATTAAAGTCTATCCTGCATCCACTGGATAATTTATGGTGGATTAGTCAGTCGACGTGTTAGTTATGACGACCACTAGGGGGCAAGATGGAGTTATCTTCAGTTCTAAAGTTTAAAACAATAAGAAGAACGTTTGTGTTTGGTAGCATTGTTAGCGTGTAAGATAGCTGACCGCTGACCAGATGTACTCTATATGACCGTGAGCTTGTCTGACGTCCCATTCCAAAAACAATGGTGTTAAAATAGGGTGACCTCTGTGTGATCTATCAGGTAGAACAACAGCCGCTCTTCTGAGAAGGCTGTGGGAATTTGTGCTGATTCACTGATTGGTCAGTCGAGGTTCTGGTTCATCCCAGCTGTTGAGTGGTGCTGGGGTCAGGGCTCTGGGCAGCTTTTCTTCATGTATAGAGAACAGGAAAGGACCTTCCTTAAACTGTTGCATTTCCTAATGATATGCTTCCCAATATGTAGTGTATCGTCAGTGAAAATGATATTTATAAGCACATTAAAAAGAGGACGTCCAGTGTGTAGATTATACAGAAGAACGACTCTCATTTCAGTACCAGAGACTGGAGCACAGGATTAATATATTCATATTGCTGGACATGCTGGGACGAATGTAGGGAAGAAGTGTAACAGTAGGTGGATTGGCTAATCTAAAATGCTTCTAAAGGTAATTGACAGAATGTATGACAACCTGGAGGCACGTCCACAGTTTCTGGAATAGATTTCAGACTTTTAAGTAGCTTTGACGAGGATAAAGTTCCTCTTACTAAAGGCAAGTCGCTCTGTTTTCTTCTGTTAACGTTTATTAGAATGCCCCCTGACGCCGGACACGCCGAACAGCGAGAGCCGCCTGGCGGCTCTGAAGAAGCAGATCCACATCGAGCTGAAAGTGAAACAGGGTGCGGAGAACATGATCCAGATGTACTCCAACGGTTCCTCAAAGGTAACATCTCGCTTCTTCTTACGCACTCTTGAGAAACCCGAGGAACACTAGCGACCCGCCCTGCTCCCCTACCTGATCAGCTGCCTCATTAGAGAGGATTCTAATAACACATGGAGCTCATGAGGCAGATTATTTAGACACTCTACTTACGTCACCACAGTTTTAGCTTACTAAGCTAACACAGTTAGCCTCGTGCTGTTAAAACCAACGCTAGCACGCCGGCTAACGTCTCCCTCCGTGTACCGAAAACGCTTAAACTGTCCCTGACGCCCCAATTTACAAATAAACCCACACTCGTATAATCACACCTTTATACAGATTACACATCAATGAGAATTTATTTACACTTGAAAAGAACTCCGTTGGTTGCTCCGCATTCCGTTCGTCCGCCATGTTTGTAGTTCTTCACGAGAAAAGTCGTGCCGCACTGGATGCTGGGATTGATCTTCAGCGCCGAGGAGGCGTCGGACGCTCCCTCGTCAGATCATCACTTCGGAATTAAGGCGCCTCAGTAGGCGCATTTTAATTAATCTAAGAATTTAGACACGCCCTCTTTTTGGGTGCGACCCTCCCTTATTTTTCCCTTCATGTTTGGGACCGGCACTGAGAGCGCACCGACCTCCCACGGCTAGGCTGTTCTGTCCCTTTTCCCTTCCCCCCCCACACTCAGACACAGCCAATCAGGTCTGTAGAAGCCCAGCTGGCTGGCAGCACCGATAACATTGCTGTGTTGAGGTCAGTGTGTATAAACTGGTGCGCTGGTGCCTGCAGTTCTGAGCTCCGTGTGTGAGGTGTGGAGTGAGTCAAGCAGAGGATGATGTCAGCCAGGAAGTTACTGATAAACCGAAGCGTACACACACACTCACACACACACACACACACACACACACACACACACACACACACACACACACACACACACACACACAGAACAGTGTGGTGAGAACCTCAGGAATTTGGGTGGGTTTTTGTTTACTCGTCCTCGGCCTGTTTGCTCGTAGACTTTTTCGGTCGGGGCTCCCGGGGAGAATTTGTCGTTATCTTCCTAATTATGAAGCGGATTAATTACTGAATCTACACACACTACACACACACTGATACACACACACTACACACACTACACACACACACAGAGTTCACAAGTTCACCACACACTAGCTGTCTGATTAAAACGTGACTCCCCTGATGCTATGATTGATTTTTTTTAACCCTCCCAACTAGTTCTAGTTAAGTCTGACCCCCCCCCCCCCAATTGTATCCTGCTCCTGTGCTGCAGACCCCCACCCTGACCGAGGAGAGCCACAGACCCCCTAATGCACCCCCATCTGACACATGCACAGTCCCCAGCCACTTCTTTTCACCTGCCAGAGACGAATCACAGATAGCCCTGACCTAATTTTGATCCAACGTTCGTTACCAGCTGAAATTAAAGAACAGTAACCGTGACGACATCCAAGGGCGTGTCAAGTTGTAGAGGAAAGAGAAAGCAGCAATGGCGACACCCTTGAAGAGCGTGCATTATTAAAAAAAAAAAAGGCCTGGGCACTCTGTTGGTGCAGCGCTCTCAAGTTCAGACCTCAGCTGTGCTAATGACCTGGCCGGGCTGTGTCTGAGGGAGGTCGGGTTGGACACAGTGGTCGTGGCTATGTTCATACGGAACATACAGTGTATCACAAAAGTGAGTACACCCCTCACATTTCTGCAGATATTTAAGTATATCTTTTCATGGGACAACACTGACAAAATGACACTTTGACACAATGAAAAGTAGTCTGTGTGCAGCTTATATAACAGTGTAAATTTATTCTTCCCTCAAAATAACTCAATATACAGCCATTAATGTCTAAACCACCGGCAACAAAAGTGAGTACACCCCATAGTGAAAGTTCCTGAAGTGTCAATATTTTGTGTGGCCACCATTATTTCCCAGAACTGCCTTAACTCTCCTGGGCATGGAGTTTACCAGAGCTTCACAGGTTGCCACTGGAATGCTTTTCCACTCCTCCATGACGACATCACGGAGCTGGCGGATATTCGAGACTTTGCGCTCCTCCACCTTCCGCTTGAGGATGCCCCAAAGATGTTCTATTGGGTTTAGGTCTGGAGACATGCTTGGCCAGTCCATCACCTTTACCCTCAGCCTCTTCAATAAAGCAGTGGTCGTCTTAGAGGTGTGTTTGGGGTCATTATCATGCTGGAACACTGCCCTGCGACCCAGTTTCCGGAGGGAGGGGATCATGCTCTGCTTCAGTATTTCACAGTACATATTGGAGTTCATGTGTCCCTCAATGAAATTTAACTCCCCAACACCTGCTGCACTCATGCAGCCCCAGACCATGGCATTCCCACCACCATGCTTGACTGTAGGCATGACACACTTATCTTTGTACTCCTCACCTGATTGCCGCCACACATGCTTGAGACCGTCTGAACCAAACAAATTAATCTTGGTCTCATCAGACCATAGGACATGGTTCCAGTAATCCATGTCCTTTGTTGACATGTCTTCAGCAAACTGTTTGCGGGCTTTCTTGTGTAGAGACTTCAGAAGAGGCTTCCTTCTGGGGTGACAGCCATGCAGACCAATTTGATGTAGTGTGCGGCGTATGGTCTGAGCACTGACAGGCTGACCCCCCACCTTTTCAATCTCTGCAGCAATGCTGACAGCACTCCTGCACCTATCTTTCAAAGACAGCAGTTGGATGTGACGCTGAGCACGTGCACTCAGCTTCTTTGGACGACCAACGCAAGGTCTGTTCTGAGTGGACCCTGCTCTTTTAAAACGCTGGATGATCTTGGCCACTGTGCTGCAGCTCAGTTTCAGGGTGTTGGCAATCTTCTTGTAGCCTTGGCCATCTTCATGTAGCGCAACAATTCGTCTTTTAAGATCCTCAGAGAGTTCTTTGCCATGAGGTGCCATGTTGGAACTTTCAGTGACCAGTATGAGAGAGTGTGAGAGCTGTACTACTAAATTGAACACACCTGCTCCCTATGCACACCTGAGACCTAGTAACACTAACAAATCACATGACATTTTGGAGGAACAATGACAAGCAGTGCTCAATTTGGACATTTAGGGGTGTAGTCTCTTAGGGGTGTACTCACTTTTGTTGCCGGTGGTTTAGACATTAATGGCTGTATATTGAGTTATTTTGAGGGAAGAATAAATTTACACTGTTATATAAGCTGCACACAGACTACTTTTCATTGTGTCAAAGTGTCATTTTGTCAGTGTTGTCCCATGAAAAGATATACTTAAATATCTGCAGAAATGTGAGGGGTGTACTCACTTTTGTGATACACTGTAGCTCTGACCCTCTGGACGTGATAGATCGTTGTGTGAAATCCCGCTGCTGGTTGGTGAAAAGAAGCAGTGCCCATTGAGGGTGGGTGTTGGCGAGTCTCAGTTCAGCAATCTCACCCCGAGAGAGAATTTGAATTAATTGAACGACGTCTTTCTTCCATGATCGATTATGATGCAGTATTTTGGAGTGCGTCTGTCAGAATCTGTGTCCATTTAGTCAAAAGAGCATTTGTGAGGTCAGCATTGATGCCTGGCCTGCAATCGATGTTCCAGTTCATCTCATAGGTGTTCAGTGAGGTTAGGGTTCCGTATCTATATGGACCTCAACTAACCCTAATTAATTTAGGTCTCAATGGTTTCCTTAAATAACCAAGATGACCCCAGACTGCCCTCTAGTGGAAGGCAAGTACACACAATTACTGTTAGTAACAGGCTGTCTTAAAAATCCTGTTCCTTTCATCACTGCTCTACTGTGTGTGTGCGTGTGGGTGTGGTCGTGCAGGACCGGAAGCTCTTGGCCGCGGCGCAGCAGATGCTCCAGGACAGCAAGATGAAGATCGAGTTCATCAGGATGCAGATCCTCAAAGTCAGCCAGAGCCAGGAGCTCAGCTTTGACCACGCCCATCTCATTGGTAACGTCACCTCTGTGATCTCTACACTGCTTCCATCCACGTGTCGTTATATTTATATCGTAAAATAAATAACATTTAGAGCTGAGATGATACTCTGTCCTCAGACCTGGCACAAAAAAGTTAGAAGTAACCTCGTTTTATCTGGCAACCCAGTCTGGAGCGCTGTATGGAAAAGAGCTTCCTAGTGAGATTATTTACTCACTTTATCACAACAGCCATCTGTAGGCACGTTTCCAGTGCCACGGTGCCGGTGCAGGTACCAAGATCTGAACGTTTCGGCAGTTTTACACCGCAAAATCACCTTGCTGGTCCAGGACCAGCGAACCTCTGGCATAAGCAACCACCTGACTTTGGGTTTAAGTTGAAGGCCATAAGTGGCAAGGCAGAATGACATGATCCTGTACCAGTTACATTCATTTCTGCTTGTTCCCTTTTCTGTCCAGTGTGGCGGTTTTTGTACCTCTCATTAATTACTTGGACATTACTTGGTTTGTTTCCGTTGTTTTGACTACACCTGTTAGGGATGGTAATTACAAACAGACTCACTTCAGAATCAAGCTGCGTTTTAATTGGGTGTTTCTGTTATTTTGTCCCCCACCTGTATATGATGTGCCGATGTACCGATGTCAATTCTCTGATAAATGTATTTAATACCTGGTACGCGTATATAGTTTGCATAATTAATCAAAGAAATCAATATTACTGCGCTGTGTGTAACAGAGAAGCCGATCATCAGCCCTCTGGATCTGAGGGTGGAGGAACTCTGTCACCACGCCCGCATCGAGCACGCCGTGGCCGAGGGGGCCAAGAACGTCATGAAGCTGCTCGGCTCGGGTAAACTAGCCGAGAAGAAAACTCACTCCGAGGTACGACCATCTCACACACACACACACACACACACACACATGTGCAATCAAGGGTCTGTGTGCAACAGCGACTCCTGCTGTCGGGTAAATGCGCCTGCACAGTTGAAGAAAGAATACTTGGGTTTACACCTTGGTGTTCCTTCAGAAATGCTCAGCATCCACCAGTCTGGTAAATACGTGTCAAAAATGTGTATTGCTGATTTGTTTGCAGCATACTATTCCATTTTGTGTGTGTGTGTTTCTCATGCAGGCCCAGGCTCGGTTTAACGAGTCCAATCAGAAGCTGGACCTGCTGAAGTTGTCCCTGGAGCAGCGCCTGAGTGAGCTGCCGCCTCAGCACCCCAAGTGCAGCATGATCATGGAGGAACTGGTGTTCATGAGCTCGGCGGCTCTGAGTCCACGCAACAGCCTGATCTCCACCCCGACTCCGTACAGCACCATCACCAAACCCGCCGCTCTGACCGGTAATCAAACACAGAACATTGCGTAAAGGTCGACATCCTGCTCACAGTGTTTAACGTTGTGGCTTTGGAGTGCTCGTAGTGGTCAGCCAAGTCGTGATTGGTGTTTGTACTGGTGCTACAGGGCTGGAAACAGTCCATCACAGGACACACACACACACACACACACACACTTAGTGCAATTTCTAGTGGCTTAAAGTGGCCTGACTGCAGGTCTTTGGAAACCGGAGCACCAAAGGACTCTATAATAGTAACTACAGGCTGCTTTTAATGCTTTTTTAATTTGATTTGATTTGTTTGTGCATATTCTTGGCATTAAAAGGTTTGAGCCAGTCAAATTCCCCACACTGGCCGTTTTAGTTTGACAGAAAGCTCTGGTACCCAGGCGTTTTGTTTGACAAAATACAGCATAATGGTGCCTGATAACGGCTTGGTTTGTACTTGCTAGACCTGAGTATTTAATAAAAGTGCATATGCACAGATGGACGGATGACTACAGTGGACAGATTAACCTGTTATGACCCCTCGCTCCTGCAGGAACGCTGGATGTGCGGTTGATGGGCTGTCAGGATCTGCTGGAGAACGTTCCTGGCCGTTCGAAGGCCGTGACGGCGTCCCTGCCCGGCTGGAGTCCCAGTGACACCCGATCTTCCTTCATGAGCCGCAGCAGTCGCGGCCGAAGCCTCTCCAAATCCGAAGAGCTTTCCAGTTCAGTACCTTAATCTTCACTGTCTGAAAAGAGACTAATAATTATGTTTTAACATTATAACAAGCATTTAAATGCTTAATAGTTCTTATATATTCATGCTGTTTCACACAATTTCACAAGAGACCTGTTTTCAGTGTGTGCTTTACAGTTTCTAATAAAAATGGTGTGTGTGTGTGTGTGTTGTTGTCGTCGTTGTTGAACAGATGAGATCAGTGCTGTGTTGAAGCTCGATAACACTGTGGTGGGACAGACCAGTTGGAAACCAGTCAGCAATCAATCGTGGGATCAGAAGTTCACACTCGAACTCGACCGGGTAAGTGACAGTACACAAGCATATAGTATCAGTGTACGTACGGGCATTAAAGTTGACTCGCCATCCTTACACCCAATCCAGTCGTGGCCACTTGGGGCTTATCTCTTTCTCTCTCTCGTCACCCAATCGGGGGAAACCGAGGCTTATTTTCACTGCTGCACCACCTTTTTTTTTTTTACATTTATGTCATTTTGCAGATGCTTTTATCCAAAGCAGCTTACAATTCTGACCATTTACAATCCAAGCAATTTAAAGTGTAGAGCCTTGCTGAGGAGCCCAACAGTGGCAACCTGGCAGTAATGGGGCTTGAACCAGCGACCTACAAGTTGTAATATTGCATAAACATAGACTTTCATAACTTGTTAGTAGGGATCGGGGCCGATCAAGGCATTTTTTAACTGATCGGCATCGGCTTTACTAAACAAACCCGATCGTAATCCCGATCTTTTGTTTTACACCAGCATGTCCGCTGTGTGGAAATACTTTCAATTGGAAAGTGAAACGAGTCCAGCAGCGACGTGTAGCGTCTGCACTGTGAGCGTTTCACGAGGCGGTGGGAGCAGAGCTGCGTTCATTACTGTAGAATTTTACTGTTTATATTGTGTGTGAGTCGAGGATCACGCCGGTTTACAAAACAACATAGTGATGCACTCGTTTAATAAAGAAATAAATACTCGCTATATTCACATATTGTCGGGAGCAGAACACTTTATTAACTTCTTCTGTTACGGTACCGAATAGCGGACAGCTAGAGTCAAGCACGGTATTCCATGCACTATGGAAGGCCTAAAGGGTCAAAACACACTCACTTCGTGTACAAACGTCCATCAAACCATCGTCACGATACAAGCACTTTAAAAACTGGCTTTCCTTCATAACAAAAGAGCCTGTCCATTTTATTTTGGTATTCAGGTTTTACTGTAATGCTTTTAAGTAACTTCTTTTCTTATATTCAAGTTAAGCTGCTACACAGATTTCTGTTCATTTTTAGTGCATCACTGCATTAAACAGATTTTTTTTCTTCGAATGTAAAGTTTATAGTAAAACTGTAATTACCTCAATAATTTTGATTGATTTTGTAAAAATACAAAAACATTAAGCAATAGTTTGGATGCAGCATTTTTCCCTACAGCACTGCAGAGCTATTTAGTTGTTAAACATGTACACTGGATTAATGTGAATAACTGTAATGTAGTTGAAGTGTGCACTGTGCGAACAGTATTATCCAGTTCTTATCTAGACAATATCTAGAAAATACAAGTATCGGTTTGAGACTCGGTATCGGATCGGGATCAAAATTAATAATCGGGATCGGGAACAAAAAAACGTGATCTGGACATCCCTACTTGTTAGGTTAGATTTTTAGCTCCAGTACAAAACTAAAGAAGCAGTCAGCAAGCTAGGGTTGGGGTTAAGGGTTAATATGTCGTGTTGAGTGTACGGTGTACGTCATGTTTTCGTTTGTGCTGCAGTCTCGTGAGCTGGAGATTTCGGTGTACTGGAGGGACTGGCGTTCTCTCTGTGCTGTGAAATTCCTCAGGCTGGAAGACTTCCTGGACAACCAGCGCCACGGCATGTGTCTCTACCTGGAACCACAGGGGACGCTGTTCGCAGAGGTACTGAATAATTACTGAGGCACAGGAAAATGTCAAAACATAGACATGTGGATCTTTCTACTGGGAATTTTCACCCACTTGTTCATGCAAAATGCTTCTCAATTTGAAATATTCAGCCATCATGCACAGCGATTCTATAATATCTACCCACATACTGTATATATCTGTTTAATGATGTTTGGGTCAGTAGGCTGTGTATGCCCTTGAAGAGGGTAATGGTTGATTTTAAGTTACGTTTAGAATTTTTATCCTAGAAAGTCGCTTTGTAGATGCAGTTTTGTTTATCTGTTTGTTTTTTACTGATTTTGTTTCATTTTGCACCAGTTCCACTGGCTGCAAAACAGACCCAGAGCATCATGCTACCACCACCATGCTTCATAGTATGCGAAATGTTGTTGGGATGAAAAGCCATACCCATTCTCTTCCAAACATTCTGTTGTATTTTTTGTACTTTGTATTTATAAATAAATGTTTATACATTTGATTTCAGGACCTTTAGTTGCTTAGAAATTCCTCCCAACTTCAATTATTGACGTTCAGTCTAATAAAAACAAATATTTTTTGAAACCTACACCAAGCTCACAAGAATTTTCTACTGTAATGTTGAGGCTCAGTGTATTGTGTGCAGACAAGCTAGCCTTTTTTACATGGACTCAAGCTGTAGTTGATCATAATTTGGAATTATAGAGCCATGTCACAAGGTAAATAAAGAATTGGACCTTTCTACACCATTAAATTAAAAATCAGAAGTTATCAAAGAATATCTTTGTGATCCAATCGCAAACATTAACAGATTGGAAAGTCTGCAATTACATTGACAATATGGCCAAAGGTATAAAGAAACCCTCCTAATTATTGTGTTCTTGTCTTTCAGTTACACCCATTGCTAATAGGTATATTAAATTAATAAAATAAAGCTAATTTGAATGGCAAGACACTTTTCTCTTCCAGCATGACTGTGCCCAAAGCGAGGTCCAAACAACATGGTTCAACAAGTTTGGTTTGGACGGTTTTAAATTAATTGATAGCGTCTAAAATCAGTGCCCGACCTGACAAATTGTCTTTCCATTGACTTCTTGTGGAAAATCTTTCCAAAAGACTGAAGGGCCAACTTCATACGGAATGTCCAACAAGCTTATGGTCTGGTGTCCACATACTTTTGGCAGTATAGTGCATGTGACACATTTATGTGTATGTAAAGTTCTGACCCTAACTGTAACTTTAATTTATTAAAATAAATTAATTCTAACAAAATGAACCAAGTTACATTTGACTGAAATTGTATGTGTGGTAGCATTATGCTAATACTGCACATTATGAAGTAATGTAAACGACTGAACTTCACTCGATAAATACAAGAAAACTAATCACATTTTTCACTAAACCTGAAGTAAAAGAAATGCTTAAAACTGTAATATTACATATTCAGTTGGAATTTTGAAGTTTTGTTGAGCTTTATATTGAATTATTTATTAATATATTTCTGTGGTGAACTGTACCTCAGTGTAGCATCAGGGCTTCTGCTGAGGCTGCACGGACTGTACCAAGAGTGGAGAAAAACGGGGGGGAGACACTTCTTAATGAAATAATAAATATTAGTTGCCAAGGTTAATTAAATAATTTTAACAGTAAATTAATAAAACTTAAATTATATTGCTTATTTTTTTTATAGAACCTTCCCTTCTCACATTCTACCATTAGACCAGTCCATGTCTTCAGTTCAGTTCAGTGCAAACAACAGTGTGTGTAACTGTTTTTATTACAGAATTATGTTGTATTAAGAGATAAAGCACATCTCTTATATAAATACATTAACCATACAATAATAATGCAATAGTTTGCGAAAATAATGTCCCCAAATTGTTGTTTTCTTGTATTTAGGGGTCAAAACAGTGGATCATTCTGTTTTACATACCTGATTTGGCTTTGTCTGCCATATAAGCCTTATTATAATTTTATTATATTTTAATGAAATAAACTTTTGTGTTAAGTGTTTTCCCATTATAAGAGGGCAGTTGTAGCCTAGTGGTTAAAGTACTGGACTAGTAAGTTGAAGGTTGCCCCACCTCTGCCAGTTTGCCACTGTTGGGCCCTTAAGCAAGACTGTACACTGTGTATACAAGTCGCTTTGGATGAAAGCATCTGCTAAATGCTGTAAATGTAATGTAAAATAAGCCTGTATACAGAAGGCAGCTTAATGCTTTACACAATAAACAAACAAAAAACATAGAAATAGTCATTTTGTTGAGTAATGCTGCGAGGGGACACTGAAGCTTAATTTTTTGTCGCTTGGGGAATGATTTTTCAACGTGTGTGTTTGTGTAGGTCACGTTTTTCAACCCCGTCATTGAAAGAAGAACCAAACTCCAAAGACAGAAGAAGATCTTTTCCAAACAGCAAGGTAAAAAGGTTTCCTCCACTTCGATATACATGAGCGTACATTGAGACCTAGATCTTTCGGTGAAGTGTTTCATTAATATCTCCTGATGGTGTGTGTGTGTGTGTGTGTGTGTGTGTGTAGGGAAGACGTTTGTAAGGGGTCCTCAGATGAACATGAACATAGCCACGTGGAGCAGGTTGAGAAGAGCCATACCTTCCATCAGCAACTCGTTCAGCCCACTGCAGGGAGCGGAGCCAGGCACCGACACATGGCGCAGGGTTCAATCACATACACACTCTCCAACCAGGTACACACACACATTTACATTTGAGCTTCATGTAAACTAAATAGGGCATACTTACTGGGTCCTAACTCCTGGGTTATTTAACTCTTTATTATGACTGATTACTGCTGCTGACTCCCTTGTGCCCAATAAATATTGAACTGGTATGATTGCATCTATTAAATATAAACATAAGCATTACAGTGGTCATAGATTTTCAATACTTCAAAGCTCCTAAGATTATTTGTACACGCAATTGTCTGTAAGTACGTAGTACACGGAACAGTGGTCTCTTTACCAAGGTTGGCAAAAAAACAAAAGCTGTTGCCTTATGCTCAGAGGACTGATCTAGATAAAAAAGAAGGTACATATAACCAAATGTTGTGTGTATATACATATTATATTTAATATTGTATGCCGAGTGCCCTTCCTGACGCAACACTCCTATTTCTATCTGCGCTTGGGACCGGCACTGAGAGCGCACTGACAAGTGCTTCTCCCAATGGCTGAGCTTTTTCTGCCATGCCCAGTGCCAGTCATGTCCATGCAGACGCCCAACTGGCCAATAGCATCGCTGAGATTTGAAACCTGGATCCCAGATTTTAGCAGTAGTGAGTGGGCTAGTGTACTTTACTGCTGACCTAGGTGTATATAGTTTATAATTAAACATTGAAGACACATGAAGTGAGTTCCAACCGGTTACTTAAGCAAACACAAAAAATGGCGCATCTCATTAAATATAAGCCATAAACTACACATCACTGACAAGTGGATGTAAATGTTTGATTTTATTTGTAATAAATCTCCTCAGTGATCCGATGGTGACCAAGCTGGACTTCGATAAAGACGCTACACCCGGTTCTAAACGATACTCGGCCGTCAGTATCAGAGAGACGCTTCCGCCCGACAAGATCCACCACAAAGAACCGAACCAGGTGATGCTGCGTAATCAATCAATACCTTTTACCTCTACATTTAGGTGCCACCCTAAACCTGAGTGTTCCTTCTCCCCTCAGGACGCCTTCAATTTCCTGAACAACAGGAACAGCGTGGCGGGAAAATCAGAGCAGAAGGAGAACACGAAGCACGAGATCCAGATCCAGCCGTCGGGGTTAGAGCTCATGACTGGACTGAAGAACATGGACACGAGGTGATTCGGGAATTGTTGTCGCCTTTAGATGCTCAGATGTAGAAAATGACAAATTATATGTCAAGTATTATTTCTTTTATAGCATCTAAATTTAAAACTATACCTCTGGTCTCAAAACCTTGAAGTTAAGGGTGATATGTTTCAGAAAGCTTCATTTAAATAAGCAAAATTATTTACAGTCACAATATGGATCTGTTGGAAGGTGAAGCCCCCATTCCCATGCTGACATACACTATGTGGAGAAAAGTATTGGGACGCCCCTTCTAATTATTGAATTTTTGTGTTTCAGCCACACCAGCTTCCAACAGGTGTAATAAATCAATGATGTAAAGAGAATTACATGCTTCCAACTTGCATAAACAGTTTAGGGAAGGTTCTTTCCTGTTCCAGCATGAACAAGCTCCATAAAAACATGAAGCCCTGACCTCAGTTCCACTCAACAGCTCTGGGATGAACTGGAACACCAGCCATACAAATTATAGGCATCTTTTGACTATGTGGGCACAAATTCCCATACACAGACTTCTCAGAAGAGCGGCTGTTGTTCTAACCAAAAAGATCACACAGAGGTCACTTGATTTTAATTCCATTTGTTTTTTAGATGGGACGTCCAACAAGGTCATGGTCAGGTGTCCGAACACTTCTGGCCATGTAGTAAACCAAGTCCAATAATCTGTTGTGCTAGTGTTGCTTCCAAAAGCAGTTTGGAACTTCTTAGTGGGTAGTCAAAATGCAAATTTGGCTGAATTATTTAAATCTTAGTTATGCAATGATGGGATAAACCGCCCAAATTAAGGTGTACTAGCAGACGTGCAGATGCCAAAATAGCTTCTACAAAGCATTAAACAAAGGGACTGAATACTTTCCTGGTCCACCAATTATACATGTTTAGCCTCATGGTTTAGCTAATCACCATTATGTGTCATTTTTAGGGAGGAGGAGGAAGACGAGGAAGAGGAGGAACAGTTCCACTTCAGCCTGAGAGACTTCAAGTGCCTTGCGGTGTTAGGGCGCGGCCATTTCGGAAAGGTGAGTCAAACCGATGTTTGTTTTTCTTCCTCATCTGTACCGCTGTGACGTTAATTGTTTGACCGACTCGGCTGCGTCTCATTCCACAGGTCTTACTAGCCGAGTACAGCAGTACAGGAGAGATGTTTGCTATCAAAGCCCTGAAGAAAGGAGACATCATAGCCCGCGACGAAGTGGACAGGTTCGGGACGGACGTCCATATTTACGGTTTGCTGTTACGCTGTTGCTGTTGGCATCCTTGCTAACGAGGGGTGGGGTGTGTTTCCTGCGCAGTTTGATGTGTGAGAAGAGGATCTTCGAGACGGTGAACAGCATCCGCCACCCCTTCCTGGTCAACCTGTTCGCCTGTTTCCAGACTAAAGAGCACGTGTGTTTTGTGATGGAGTACGCCGCGGGAGGGGATCTGATGATGCACATCCACGCTGACGTCTTCTCTGAACCGCGCGCCACGTACGACGCGTACACATAAACAGACCGTCGCTTTCAAATATTGTTGTTTTATCATTGATTATAAATTATATATGTTTTTTTATGTTTCCTCTAACAGGTTTTATGCAGCTTGTGTCGTTTTGGGGTTACAGTTTTTGCACCAGCACAAGATCGTGTACAGGTATGAAATCTTAGAGGTCTAACGTGCCATCACACCGCTGCGTGTTGGAACTCTAGGGTTCCGATCTCAGCATAGCCACAGATCTGCCTGGGCGCCCACACAAACACGATCGGCTGTGTTTTCGGGGAGGAAGGGTCACAGCTGATCTGGGTGAATTGGGAGCTTGTGTGATTGAGGGGGAAGTCACATAGGGGGCTGTGTGTGGACCCTTTCGTCATCAAGTGATGGAGTGGTCGGTGACTGCGCTGGCAGAGTGGTTTGTAAGGCTTGCTGGGCAAAAACGCGGTTGGCACAAGCAGTGCAACTACAACACCCAAACAATCCGAAAAATTGAAGGTTAAATTACTTGGTATTGGTGGGACTTGAACAAACAACCTCCAGGTCAGTAGACCTGTACCCTACTATAACCACTGACCACGGATTTTCTGCTCTTAATGTTAAGTGCTACCTGCTGTATCATTACATAAGAATATTCATGAGTAAATACATAAATACGGATATGACCATAAATATACGGACGCCGTGAGTTTGATGGACATGCTGTACCAAACCTATTAATATTAAGTCGCCTACATTGCCATTTTTATTAAGGTTAACATGTATTTACTATGTAAGAGAGGTCATGTGATCATGAAAATGACTGAACTTTATCCTACAGGGATCTGAAGCTGGATAATTTACTGCTGGACATGGAGGGCTACGTTAAGATCGCCGACTTTGGCCTTTGTAAAGAAGGTGAGGGTTTTTGTTCTATTTTTTTTTTTATTCTTTAGCAGATAAATATGATACAAATAAACAAAGTAGTTTAAAAGTTCAGAGAGGCAAAGCAGTCGGGTGGCGCCCACCACCACCGAAACAAACACAACTGGTCATGTCTGAGAGAGGAGAGGCCAGATCGGGCATCACCTCCAGTGGCACATGGAATTTGGATACATCCAAATTGGGACTACAGGAAGTAAAAAAAAAAAAAGAGATAAAAATATTTGGAGGGGTGTTTTGCTTATTTTAAAGTTGAACACTTGCACAAAATCAGCTACACCCTGGCGAAGGAGAAGGCGCCACTTCATTTTTAGAGATGCTGCACCCTCTGGTATGGGTCTGGTATTGTGCCAATCACAGGGTTCTAGTAGCTGTATTTAATGAATTGTTTCGTGTTTGGAAACCTGTAGCCAAAAAATCATTACACTCCTTCAAAAATGTGCTATTGTATTAATTTGAAACAATAATTAATATTCAGGGAGTAAAATAATTGTTAGTATTTTATGATTTGAATGTAGAAGTGATGGATAGTCTCTCTGTGTGTGTGTGTGTGTGTGTGTGTGTGTGTGTGTGTGTTAGGAATGGGTTTCCGGGATCGGACGAGTACGTTCTGCGGTACGCCGGAGTTCCTGGCCCCCGAGGTGCTGACGGAGCCGTCCTACACCCGCGCTGTGGACTGGTGGGGGCTCGGCGTGCTGATTTTTGAGATGCTGGTCGGTGAGGTGAGTAGTGTAGTGTAGAAAAATGCCCTGCAGGACCCGCTGGGCGCTGCTTTATATCAAGATGCACTATATGACAAATAGTATGTGGACGCTGATCCTAATTATTGACATCAATTATATGTCTGCAACTTTAGGCAGCAGTTTAGGGAAGGCCCTTTTCTATTTAAGCATGATTGACCTTCTGTTCACACTGCAAGGTCAATGAGTACATGGTTTGATAGGTTCGGTGTGAAGAAGTGTTGACTCCAACCCCAGTGAACATCAGTTGTGAGCCAGGCTTTCTCAACCAACGTTAGACCTAATGGAGACAAATTCCCACACTGGCATATCCATTGGTTTTAGAACAAGCTCCTGGTCAGGTGTCCACATACTTTAGGTCAGTCTCTGAAACTCGAGTCGACCGGCTCACCGCCTCTCCGTCTCCGCAGTCTCCGTTCCCCGGCGACGATGAGGAGGAGGTGTTCGACAGCATCGTGAACGACGAGGTGCGCTACCCCAGGTTCCTCTCCACCGAGGCCATCTCCATCATGAGAAGGGTGAGTGCTCATTACGAAACGTTCTGAGATGCACACGTGTGCACCGGTAGCTTATCACTGATGCTGAGATGTGTGATGTTCTCCACAGTTGCTGAGAAGGAACCCGGAGAGGAGGCTGGGAGGAGGAGAACACGACGCCGAGGAGGTGAAGAAGCATCTCTTCTTCAGAGTGAGTCCAGTTCTTCTCCTGGTGTTTCAGTAAATGTTGCGATGCTTCCTCAGATGTTTCTCAGAGTTTTGGGGGTTTTCATGATTTTTCAACCGTTCCTCCTTCGATCGGTGCGGTTCAGCTGAAGAACTCACAGGTTCTGATGAAGAACTCACAGGTTCTGATGAAGAACTCACAGGTTCTGCAGAAGAACTCACAGGTTCTGCAGAAGAACTCCTGGGTTAAGCTAAAGAACTCACAGGTTCTGCTGAAGAACTCACAGGTTCTGATGAAGAACTCACAGGTTCTGCTGAAGAACTCACAGGTTCTGATGAAGAACTCACAGGTTCTGCAGAAGAACTCACAGGTTCTGCAGAAGAACTCACAGGTTCTGATGAGGAACTCACAGGTTCTGATGAAGAACTCACAGGTTCTGCAGAAGAACTCACAGGTTCTGCAGAAGAACTCACAGGTTCTGATGAGGAACTCAGGTTCTGCTGAAAAACTCACGGGTTCTGCAGAAGAACTCACGGGTTCTGCAGAAGAACTCACGGGTTCTGCAGAAGAATTCACAGGTTCTTTTCTCTTCTCTCCCCAGAATATCGACTGGAACGGACTGCTGGCGAGAAAAGTCAAACCGCCGTTCGTGCCGACGCTCCTCGGAGCGAGAGACGTCAGCAACTTCGACAACGAGTTCACGTCGGAGGCGCCGGTGCTCACCCCGCCCCGAGAGGCGCGCCGCCTGAGCCGGGACGAGCACGAGATGTTCTCCGACTTCGACTACATTGCAGACTGGTGTTAGCCTTCGCGCCGCCTGGACAACTTTAGCCGGGAGCCGATTAACGGAACCCGGGACGACGTGCTCGACACAAAACGGACGTCCACGTAGATTAGAAGACGTTTGAATGGAACACAGCCGGGATTTTGAAGGGTGCCGAGTACCAGCGAGGACTTGAGCACTGACCGATATAATGTTAGTGTTTTTCTTTCCTCCCGGTTTAAAAGAACGTCGGGTCCCACAAAATCCCCAAAATTGTCAACTCTTACCCCCCACACTGTGGGTTTTGTACCAACTATACAAATCTGGTGTTGCTTTTCTGAAGCAGAGCAACAAGTTTTAATCGGCGTGCGAGCAGCGCCTGCGCTAACAGTCCCTATTCTTACAGATTATGATGAATTAAATAACTAATCATGCACTACAACGATTAATAGGAGTTTATTTACCACTATAGGGTTTTGCCCCCTGGTGCTCTGCCACCTCTGATCGCAAAAAATGGGATGAATTGGGAACAGGACTGTTTGGTTTACACGTAACAGCGTTTTTGGGGTGCCTGGGCGGCACAATGGTCCAGCGAGGAGTGTCCATGTACATTTTTGGCATTTTGCGGACGCTTTTATCCAAAGTGACTTACAGTTGTGACAGTATACAGTCTAAGCAATTGAGGGTAAGGGGCCCAACAGTGGCAACCTGGCAATGGTGGGGCTTGAACCACTAGGCTTCAGCTGTCTGAATCTCGGCAGAGCCACCGACCTGGCCGGGCGTCCACGCAATCACAATCGGCCTTGTTTTCGGGAGGGACGGTTGCTGGGCGTCTATTCCCGCTCCCGCCTTGAGAGTTTGGGGAAGGGTGTGGGGGGATTCACATGGAGCTAAACGTGGCTGTGGGAAGTAGCTGCAGATTTGACACGCGTCTCCTTGGTCAGATCAGGGGTTGGACCCTCCATATTAATGTTAATGGGTTTGAAATTAGATGTCCAGTGAGCTCTATGTCAGGTGTCCATATTCTTTTGGTCATATAGTAGATACTATAATTCCTGGCGTTTTACCGATCAATTAAGCACCCTGTATATGTATATTGTATATGAAGCTCAAGGGTTCAGGTTTCACCACTGCCAAGCCACCAGCGTTGGGCTCCTCAGTAGTTTGGTGGTACCTCGTGGTGGTGCCTAATGCCCAAGCGTACAGCATTTCCTGCTAGCACGTCCAACATGACTGTTCCCTTTTATACATGATTAAGTGACTGTGTAACTGGTTCTTTAATCCCAGTATTAAATTGTAGTTTTTTTTCTCGACTTTTGCTGTTTGACTGTATAAATTAGAAGCGCTGTGTGAAATACAACGAAGGCACAGGGTGACGTGACGTTCTGAAGGACGGTTGTCGTTTTGTATCATGAATTTCTTGTATTGTTTCGATTTTTGTAATCGTGAGTTGGTCTGCCGTACAGATGCAGTTCGCAGGTAAGCAGATTCGTGACCGTTCTGCGCTGTTTGTCCTTTATAAGTACGAGTTTTTCACCACAGAACCATCGGTGGTTTCATTAGCACTGACACGTCATCAACTAGGCAGCGACTGTTAACGATTAATTGTTTTCCTTCCCGATTTTATACAAATAAGACGTGATTGGTTCAGCATCAGATCTCCCGTGATTGTCTTTGATAGATTAAACAAACCAATCCTCGGACGACCCGTTTAGTTTAGCAGCATCTTGGTGCGTAAAACAAATAGCGCTTTTCCACCAAACGAACCCTGGTTCTTGAACCGGTTCTCTTAGAACCTTGGTGTTTTTTAGAGAACCGGCTGTTTCTGCTTGAGCAGTGCGATAAAACAGCACTAAAGTTCCACGTCAAGAACATGCATGTGTGTGAAATAACCATCAAACCCAGTCTAAAATACAATACATGTATCTGTGTTTAGCTGGATTTACATCACGTGTGGTGGTTTTGCAGCTCGGGGTTCTGAATCCGCTTCTCGGGAAAGTTTAAAAAAAGCTTCACCTAAGTAACGTGACTGAATGTACTCAAAAGTACCACACAGAAACACTCAACTACTCTGTTATTACTGGTTATAAGAGCTCTGAACTGGTTATAAGAGCTCTGTACTGCCGAAATTCATCAATCAGTGTTTTAGTACAAGCCACGTTACGCTTTATTTTTCACGTTAACTGGCTCATAATTCAATCAGGTAAATCAGCAGCGGTTTTACAGCTTCTCATGTGAAAGTGTCCAAACCTCTACACTGTGACACGGCCACAGATGACATCTCACAGTATTCTGTGGTGCCAGATTAAAACACTAGTTCACTGTCTGGAACCTCTTTTTTTCAGTGGAAACCTGCTGAACCGGTTTAAAATCGAGTTTGCGGACCGGACTGGAACGGAGCCGAATCCGCATCTGTAAAAAAAAAAAAAAAAAAAAAAAAAAAAAGGGTAAAGCAGCGTCTTGGACTTCATGGTTTGGCTTTTGTCCTGACGGTGCAGTATAAACTGAAGCAGATTCAGTCCACATGTACAACATTCAGACTAAAATATCTATTGTTGTTCTTTATTTCTAATATTAGGAGTCATTTCACAGGTTGTTCAGCAGTAATGTTTGATCTCACACCCACTTCTCACCAACCAAAGAACCCGTGATGTTTCTGTACGGCCTGGTGAAGAGCAGATTATTATTATTACGTATCTCAGATCGATAAGAGCCATGATGTATGTAGCTCATTGTAAATAACGTGGTCGATGTAAACGCTCGTCTGTGTGCCGTTACGTGACTTGATTTTTCTTTGTTGTAAAAAAATGGTCGGCGGGAGGTTCAGAGCTCGGAAGGGGTTCGCAGCCCATCGTGCCATGCTGTAAATAAAACGTTTGGTATGATTGATGCCCATCATGACCTCGAAAATAAAATGTTTGTTAGTTCAACCGAGTCTTCCCTTTTTTGTACTTTCATTCATTTATTGTATGTTTTACCACAGCTTTATTCTGGTCAGGGTCTCGGTGGGTCTGATTCATTAGGCAAAAAGCAGAAAACACCTGGGACAGGTCACCAGTCCATCAGGCACGTGCACACCGCACACGTTGGCACTACAACCTGTCTCCCTGCCATTATTCTCTCGTTGTGTCCTGTGCTTCACTTATGATTAGGTCACAAACACTCTATGGATCTGGTTCCTCATTGCTGCTGCAGTAGCAGCCTCTGCTGGCTGGTCTTACAGTTTTACAGTATATCAGTAACACCCACCCTGCATTGCAAAAAATATTTATTAACCTCCAACTCACTATAGAACAATCCCTGCTGGTCGTGTTGCCAAATCCACTCAGATTCATTTAATTTTCCTCTTTGATTTTACGCTGCACATCAGCGCACAAACTTTGATCTCTCGCTACTTGTTGACGTGCATTTTTGGACGTGGTATCGTTAAACCCCTCGTCACTTCTCACGTGACAGAACGTAGTTTGGGAGACCAGAGAAGCTCGCCTGTGATTCCAGTTGGTGATAGATGGTGTGGTGTGTGACCCCCCTATCACCCATCAGTCCACACCAACCTGAAAGACTCCCGATCACAAGAGATCCAGTCGTGTAGTGAGAACTGTACAGCGATCTGACCACTTGGAACGTCGTGTAGCGAGAACTTGGCATAAGAAGTGGACGGAGACCGATTGCGAGGGCGTGAGCAGTGTGAGCAGCGCAGGGGGGTATGACAGGGGGGTAAAAAGTGACAGGACGCCCGTGGTGCTTTTCTGAAAAGCATTTATTGTTTAAATTACTACATACATTGCAAACACGCCAACAAAATCACTCGTCGTTTCCTACAAAAGAAAATGTTTACAGTGTGAAAGCGGCGGCGGCGGCTGCGGCGGTACGCCGGCGACTCCGCGCTCTCAGCGGCGGGTTCTGTACAGTATTTATTTACACACAAAAGAAATGCAGATCAGTACAGTGTGAGATCTGGTCAACCTGGAATGTGTCTCCTGTCCGAGCGCAGAATCCCTGAAACACCTCCGAGAAAGAGAAGAGCTAACTTTACAACCCAACAGAAATCTGAGTACAAACAGGTGTGTGTGTGTGTGTGTGTGAGAGTGTGTGTGAGTGAGTGAGTGTGTGTTCACAGCTGAGGCAGTTTATCCACAGGAGTATCGAACTTGAAGTCTGGAGGGAAGAGGTCAGCAGCGCGGGGGTAGATGAGCCTGTAGGACTGACGGATGGTCACGTCGGCCACGCCCGCTATGTCTCCGATTTCTGTGCGAGAAACGAAGACGACAGAACGTTCAAGCTTTCGTTTAGTTTGTTTGTATAATGCCATGTTGTCACATTCATGATTTTCACAGCAGGAATCAGTGTTTTATGGTAGTTTTATTGGTCTCGCAGCCAAAAGTATGTGGACACACTTATATTTTTACATTTTCAGCATTTAGCAGACGCCTATATCCAAAGCGACTTACAACTAAGACAGTGGCAAGCTGGCGGATGTGGGGCTTGAACCAGCGACCTTTCGATTCCTAGTCCTGTATCTTAACCGCTGAGCTACCCCTGCCTTAGAACATCTAACCCTTACAAACACTAGCGCATCATGAGAGCCTTGGTGTTTCGGAAACGGCGCCCCACAAGATCCAGCAGATTTTGGAGTGGATCTGTAGGAAGCGCTCGATAAGGGGCTGGCTCACAGTCGACGCTCCAATTCATCCCGAAGTATTACAGATTACCATGAGCGTCGTGCCGTCCACATACACATTCTACGTCATCCTACACTCCCAAAAAGAGGGCGTGTCTAAACTCTTAGGTCCCTTAAAATGCTCCCACTGTGGCACCTTAATTATACGAGTGGGTTTATTTGTAAATTGGGGCGTCAGGGAGAGTTTAAGCGTTTTCGGTACACGGAGGGAGACGCTAGCCGGCGTCTTATTAGAATCCTCTCTACTGAGGGTAGTGGGGAGCAGGGCGGGTCACTAGGTTATGGACAGACCCTCCGACTCACCTTTCTGCGTCTTCTTCTCGGCCGAGGCCTGAGAGGCCATGTAGATGGCGGCGGCGGCCACGGAAATGGGACTGCGCCCCGGCACCAGGTCCAGCTCCACGGCCTTCCTGGCGATGAAGGTGGCGGCCATCTGCACGTGTTTGGGCAGGCCCAGGTTGGAGCAGAAGCGGGACATGAAGTCTCCGGTGGTGATGAGATCCACGCTGGTCTCCAGAGCCTTCAGGATGAGCTTGAAGCAACGGCCGATCTCCTTCTTGGAGATGCGGGACACGGCACAGATCTCTGACGGAGGTGAAAGAAGAGCACGTGTTAGCGACGGTACAAGACACCAGAGACGGGGACTCGAGTCCGGACTCGTTTCAAATGACTCGGACTCGACTCGTGACTCGTAAACAGCAAAAGTCAGCAGCATTAGTTACGTGTGATAATTATATATATATATGATCCGACATCATTGTGATCGTGTCATTTTCTGCTCTCTAATAATAATAATAATAATAATAATAATAATAATAATAATAATAACGCTCCGGCCGTCTTAACCCACAACACACGATGTGTAAATGTTCCAGCCAGCTTCCGGTGTAGTGATGAAGCGTCGCTCTCTACTTAAAATGGTGGAATACCCTACGTAGTGCACTCCACAGTAACAGATCATGTGAATGGAACGCTCCTACAGAATCGGCGCTAATGATCGTAAGAGCCGCTTTCTGAACCAATCAGAGCTTCTGATTGTAATTGTTAGTAAGAAATGCTGTTATTTGCATTTATTCAGTTTGCGTCACAGATGACGTGGTAATGAAACGCTCGATCGGCTTTCTAACCACTTCCTGTTTTACTTCACCACCGGGAAAAGTTTGGAGGTTTTTAATTATAAGCACATTTACAAAATAACGGATTCTGTTCCTAATGGGACGCGCGCTTATAAATGTAATAGCATCTGGAAGAACAGAAGCTAAGGTAAGCAGCGGTTATGATGGTTTCTGCTGTGTTTGGGATTTTGGCCGCTGTGCCGTGATTTATCGAGCGCTTTTGTTCTGTAATGAAAACAAAACGTATCAGTTGAAGCTTTTAACTGGAACCTTCTCGTTACAGAAATTACTTTCAGTTACACAATGAGGAGGAAAGTAAAGACACGAAGTAAAACGGCTAAATACACTCGCTAATCTGTTGTTGTTTTTATCTGAACTTACAGATTATTTCTTTATTTCTACTCTACATTTATAATATATGTTTTGTGTAGATTATATTGACTCGTGACTTGACTTGGCTTCTTGTAACTAATAAATATCGGGGATTTTTCCCAGTGGTCATATTGTATAGCTACACTATAGGCCAAAAGTATCTGGACACCAGACCATGAGCTTGTTGGACGTCCCATCTCAAAAATAAATGGTTTTATTTATTTATAAGGACTTCAACGTGATGTTTTACACTTTGTTTACATTCATGACAGGACAGGTAGTTACTGCTTACAGAAGATTCATCAGTTCAGAAACCCACGCAGACACGAGGAGAACATGCAAACTCCACACAGAAAGGACCCGGACCGCCCCACCTGGGGATCAAACCCAGGACCATCTTGCTGTGAGACGAGCCACCGTGCCGCCCTGTTACTGATCGATACAGGATAGTTCTGTAATATCAGTGATGACATTGTAGGCTATACACACTATATGGCCAAAAGTATTTGGACGCCTGACCGTGAGCTTGTTGGACGTCCTGTTTACGTTTTCGGCAGTTAGAAGACGCTTTTATCCAAAGCGACTTAGAATATACAACTTACGCAATTGAGGGTCCAACAGGGCCCAACAGTGGCAACATGGCCGTGGTGGGGCTTGAATCAACAACCTTCTGATTACTGGTCCAGTACCTTAACCGCTAAGCTACAACTGCCCTGAAATTTGCTATTAAACCAGAGTGACCTCTATGTAATCCTTTCAGCTAGAATAGAAAAGACGTCTGTGGGAATTTGTGCCCGTTCAGTCAAAAGACGGCAGCATTTGTATGGCTGGGCGCTGATTGGACAGTTGCTGTTCCGGTTCATCCCAGAGCTGTTGAGTGGGGCTGAGGTCAGAACTCTGAGCAGAGGAAGTAAAGGCCTTCCCTAAACTGTTGCTGCTTTAGTAATTGATTTATTACACCTGTTAGCAGCTGTTATGGTTCTCGTACCTTTGAAGGTTCGGGGGACGCCCTCCTGTCTGCAGGCGATGTATAGACACGCTGAAGCGATGGCGTCGTTACTTCTTCCCTTCAGGCTCTTCTGCTCGTAAACTTGCTTAAACAGGTTGTTTGTACGGTCCTACACACACACACACACACACACCGCGATGAGCGTGGGCCCCGTGCACAGACGGACCTCGAGCGCTCCGGGACTCGCGGGTCAACGTGAGACTCACCACGATGTTCCGGGGCAGGTTGATCCTGTCGGCCATGGTGCTGATCTCTTTGAAGGCGTTCAGCATGGCTCGGTCCGAGCTGCTCATCGTTCTGCGGTTCTGATACTTGGAGTTACCGAACTCGTCGAAGCTGGCCGAGCCCGTTCCCTACGCCGGGGATCGGCGTGGAAAAAAGATGAGATGAGCAGTCATGAGGACATCCCAAATTAACTTACAACAGAATTCCTTTAAGCACCTTTTATAGAAAAAAAACAACTGACTGGAATAAAATTATGCTTTTTTTTATTTGGACAATTTCAAAATTGTCGTTATATTTTTGCATCCCAGCCCTCCTTCCCTCCCCCAGGACCTCGACCTGGTCATGGAGAGCTGCAGACTATCACCACTCCTCCTCCAACACTGGGTCACAAGCTACAACATGTCAAACACTCTCTTTTGGGTACATAGTCCAACCAATAGATGCCGCAATTACAGCAGCACTGAGAAACCCGTTCGACCCTCCCATCATCACTTACTACCATTGGTTTCATTATGGGTGTCTGTCTGGTCGATAGCACTGCCGACCGTGGTGCACTGACGTATTAGACCTCGGCGCCACCCAAGCACAGAGTACAACCTGATCTCAGGTACTTAAAGACTGCCCCCTTACTGGGATGATGCTATTTACATGCATTTATTCATGAATGACCATAAGTAAAGTATAAACAAAGCAGCACAAGGGATTCTGGGAAATGTAGTCAGCAATGCAATGCAGGGATGTCACAGTATCAGAAATATTTGAGCACCATCACTCCATCACCTCCTTATGCTGGGAGAAAATCTGTGCCCTGATTTCAGGACTTTTTATATTTTATTCCCAATTTAGTCATATCCAATTCCCTGGTTGTATCTCCCCTCCTGACTGAGCAGCGTCATGAGACAGGCTCACACAAGGTTTAGAGTCACATCCGGAGAGTGTGCAGCGTCCTCAACCAGCCAGCAGAGGCCGCAACAGCAGGAGCAATGAAGAATCCCTTTGAGCATCCCACCCTCAGACACAGCCAATCATGCCTGTGCAGACGGTGTCCGGTCAACAGCACAGCCGAGGTATCGAACCCGGATCTCAGCGGTGGTTGGATAGCAGAACAAACGTGTCGGATCTGGCCGTACCTTGCCGATCATGGTAGTGAGGTCGCCACCGTTCAGGAGCGGGTTCTGCGCATCGCCGACACGCGACGGGTCTTTGTTGGCTTTCTCGTTCGTGAACGTTCTCCACTCCGAGCCGACGTCGATGACGCGGTCACCTGGTGAGGAGAGGAATCGAGAGAGGAACCGAGGATAAACAAAGGTGCCACGCCCTTCTACTGGCTTACTTGAATGCATTGCAAAAGACTCCATTACACTATCAAATCATGACCTTCCACTAACTTTGGGTGTGTCGCTACTTTGCACAGGTTTCCTTCAGTTCTGCTCAGTACTGACAGAATCAGGTGAAATACACAATTTGGACAAAAGTATCTATCTAACATCTATCTATCTTTTAACACCGTGATTACTCTTGTGAGTTACATTCACGGCAGGAAAGGTATATGTTGGTGCTTTGTTTCCGTTACGTAGTCTCTGATATTATATGTATATTCCTAATTTAGTAATTGTAATGAAGTTCAAAAGTTTTGATGTTTAATGAACAAAAAAATAACCAACCCATCGTTGGATTAAAACGTACCAGCCCACTACTGACATCAAATTTTCCTCCTGTACTGATAGTACTGATAGGGAGGAGCTCAGCAGAAAATGACAACAAAACAACCCATAAAATAGCCATAACGATACTGGGCACTCAGGATGCGCAGCGGTAAAACACTCTAGTCCACCAGCGCTGACAACTCAAGAAATCAGCAGGCTGTCTATAGGGAGAGGGACGATGGTTGAAACTGGGTTCCTCTGCTGATCGAGGCGCCTGCAAAGGTGGAGGGCTGATAACAGTATGCGATCCTGTGCTTTCTATTCGAGTCCTCAACGAAAATAGCATTCAGGACTAAATTTACACAACTTGCACAATCTAATTTATATGTATATATGTGTGTGTATATGCATGTATACAGTTTTTATATATATGTGCATATGTATAGATTAGTATTTGTGTATAGTAATCACATCTCGCACTTTTACACACTTCTTCACTTTAATTACTTCTATTTTTTTTTTTATTATATTTTGAATTTTTCTAATTTTCTACATTTTTACATTTTAAAAACATTTCAATATTTTTTGCATAATATATATTTTGACTGTTTGTACGTTTTTGTAACTAATGTGGCTGAGCAGTCACTAAAGCATCTCACTGCCAGTTGTACTGTGTATGACTCTGTATGTGACAAATAAACCTTGATTTGATTTTCTAAGTTTGCATCCCTGACAGGTAAAAAGAATACGATCTCTGGCTGGGCATGGCGAAGGGGGAGCGAGATCGGGATTTGGGGTAGCGCCAACAGCGAGATAAACTTTAATTTGCAATGACTGGATTGGGTGAAATGATTAGGAGGGAAAAGGTGAATAAAAAATACATTAATTACAAGTACTGTTCTGTGAATAATCCCCAAAAATTACCAAAAAATCCAGACCATCAGTCCTACAGTGAAGGCACTCTCGAAGTTAAGAAAATAAAACCATTTCCTCGCTCTTATCCAATCCCAGAAGTACTAAGCTGCAATGTCATCATATGCACGTCATACATGAGCGGCCCTAATCGCTAACTGACCGTCATCCATACAACATGTCAAAGCTCTGGGTTCGTACCGACTACGAGGCCACATTCAGGGCAGATCATATCTCCGGCTCTGTAATCCTCCACCAGTAGGGCATCGGGGTGACTGGGGCACTGCACCCTGGGCAGAGTATCTCCACTAAAACAGAGGAAAGTAGACACGTGTGTGTTACTACACAATACTTCGTCACAATTGCACCTCTTTACACCATGAGTCCGTTTTTCTATACAGTAAGGATGAAACCTATGTAGACATATGTATGTGTATAGAAGTATATGCGTGTATACAGTTTTTATATACATATATATGTATGGATTTGTATTTGTGTATAGTAATCACATCTGTATAGCATTATGTTGCACAGTTTCTGCACTACTTGTCACTTTTACACACTTGTTCACTTTAAATTGCTCTTTTTAAATTATATTGTTAATTTTTCTGCACTTTACATTTAAAAACATTTCTATATTTTTTGTATAATACATATTTTGTAACTAATGTGTCTCAGCAGTCACAAAAGCATTTCACTGCCAGTTGTACTGTGTATGACTCTGTATGTGACAAATAAACCTTGATTTGATTTTGATTTGAAACCAAGTCGACCGCCCTCCCTCAGGCACGACCAAATGTGTAATACAACAGCGATAGGAATATTTATTTGGTTTCGCTCTGCCTGATGAATTACCGCTTTTGTCAGTCTGTGAATGGTGACCCAACCCTGAAGACCTGGTGTCTTTGTCCGTCCCTTCAGAACAATGTTAAGAAGTATGGCAGTGACCTCTAATCACACAACAATCAACTCCACGTTTCTAATTAATAGCCCAGGTAATTATGTGGCTGCCAGCCAGGGTGTGATCTCACATTCCTACATCCTATCCAAAGTGTATTAGAATTACAATTATTATTATTATTACAGTATTAATGCGATTGTATTTGCTGTAGAGCTGAGATATTACAGTAGGAGTCTAAATCCTAAAACATGTGCTGTTGAAGCTGTGATTAAGTGCACTATGTAGGGAACATGAAGGTATTTGGGACGCACCCACAGGGTGCACATGAAACATTGCTTTATTACTTTGATGTCCAATATTAATCACATTTTACTGGGCGATCAACTGACAGTTTATTAATTTATACTAGTGAATATGTAAAATGTTGATAAATATGTTATATAGTTGGAATTAGCTGGCTTGCTAAGCACTGACTGCCACGCTGTGTTTGTTGTGTATGCTTTATCTGTTTTTGTCGCCTCGATCATACCTTTAATTACTGTCTATATAAATACTAACAAAAACCATAACGAAATATGAATTCTATAAACACATGCCTTAGTTAAACAAACATTTAGTAACGCATTGTTAGCATACCGGCTAACGTAGCCCCATACTTGGTGCTTTACAATGCGTGAGAAATACTTTAAATATCTATTCAATAAACTTTAAAATTAGTTTGTTTTACTCAGCGAAATGTTGTTGTTTTTTTTTTCAATTGTTTTAACCCAATCATTCGAAATAAACAACAATCGCTCTAACGCTGAAAAACCGTGGCTCGATCCCAAACCGCTTGACTGCTAAACTACGTAGTCAACTACATAGTACGCAGAAATCATTACGTCACTCCATACATAGTGCGCAAACGAAGTGAGTACGGACCAATTTAGGACACAACCCAACCCCTTTATGGCAAAGAAGACAACTAAGAACCGTAAACGTTTACAAAACACACAGCAAACATTCAATAAGGTCTATAAAGACTCCAAGGTTCTGAATATAATAAAACCTATATATGGCGTGTACACATGATCAACACAAACATCTACACGAAGCGTAATATTTAAAAGGAAAAAAGGGGAAATGTACTAACCGACTGGTTGACGCCATACTGTCACTATCATCTGCGTTCTAACAGCCGCTAGCGCTGCACTCCTATTTATAAACGTTCAGCGTCACGTGACTTTTCTCCAGCAAGAAACGAAATAAAGTCAATAAAGTTTCGTTTCTAATTCCGTTTCTATTTCTTACTTTATTTCGACACTCAGATTAAAACAATAATGCGTAATATATATAATACATACAGTATAACATAGTTATATGTACATGATACACGGTACCAGGCAAGGCTTTAAACTGTGGCTGAGATTTTCTACTCACTTCCGTCTGATCTGCTGTATAGAGATTTAAATGAGAGCTACTAAAGCATCGCCTGAACAGGGACTTGAACCCTGGACCCTCAGATTAAAAGTCTGATGCTCTACCGACTGAGCTATCCAGGACCTAAAAACAAAACAAAGAGATTTCTGAGTTCCAGAGTCACAAACACCCACCCATATTCCATATCTAGTTCTGAATTAATAGTGTGATTATCATCAACATTCACATTTTTGTTAAGTAGCCAGAGTTTGTATTACCCCCTTCTTTAATATTTAAATGATACTTTTAATCAGAATTTTAATCTGAGGGTCCAGGGTTCAAGTCCCTGTTCAGGCGATGCTTTAATAGTTGATCAAATCCCTGTACAGCAGATCACATCAGATTGTGAATATAAATCTCTGCAATGCCAGTGTTCCCAAATTCTTCCTTACACAAACCCACCACCAACTTTAAAATTATTTTTATTGTTGGTTTCCACTGCTGTAAACTGTGGCTGCTCTTGTAAATAATGTTAAAGTAGTAGTAGTAGTAGTAGCAATAATAATAATAAGAAGAAAAATCTTATTAATCTTATCACTTTTATTGTTGGCATTGGTGGTATAAAATTGTTTGTTGGTGATTCGTTATTTATATTCTTATTATTATTACAGAAAAATTACACATATATCTTACTTGTAATTAATCCCATTTAAATAAAAATTAACATTATAAAAATGTGTGAACCAGCAGGGGAGTATAAAGACTTATCATCAGTAAAAGTGCAATAAAAGTAAACGAGCTGCTTTTAAGCGGCCAAAACCCAGACATGTCAACTTTTATTGGTAATTTACACTTTTATTAAAGCTAATCAAACATAATTAAACGTATTGAGGTCATAATTTGGTGTTATTTCTGTTAAAATAGACCAAATGTTGAGATCTGTCGTTCCTAGTATAGTCTCCATACACTGACTGGGAGACTGGGGTGTTTGATGCCAGTTATTTGGAAGATTCCACTTTGAGTTTAGGTGAACACGTGTGCACTACCGCCTCAATTTATCAAATTCACTCGCATGTAAACGAATAAATAAATATTTTAATAAATCTTTTGGCTATTAAATTTACCTAATACATTATAACGAGTGTTTATAAAGTGTACATCTTGTATTTTATATTTACACACATTCGCGTCTCCCCCCGAAGCAGAGAATCCCAGCGCTGGTGAGTTAGTGGAATATCCCACTGCGCCGCCACCTTGGCGCCCCCTACCTGCAGTTAGATGTACAGCTGTGATGAAGCTTCAGCCAGGGACGTGACAACAAATCAGTGATTAAGGACGTTAATAAAGCTTCATTTCTTTATTCATCCATGTATTCATTTATTTATCGTCTGTTTGACAACGGCTTTATCTTATTTAGGGTCGCAGTGGGTACAAGTCACTGAGCGAAAGGCAGAAAACACACACCGTGGGGGAGCAATTGGCATTGATTAGGAGGAAACCCATGTGGACCGGGATCAGCAGGACTTTGGAACGCTGCCACTGTGACCTAACATGCCAAGCGTATTAAGCAACAGTGATGTGAAGCTCACTTGACTGTGGCCAGTGTTAGTCATGTTCCAACAGCCTCAAATTTATGGCAGACCTGTTTTTAATGGCGTTTGGAGTACATCTGATCATCCAGATATTTTCTTTATGCATAAGGTGAGAGTTTGGGTAGATGTAAATGGGTTCAGTCATACTAACCCTGGTTATATGGGCACAGAGAATCATCAGCTGTGGTCAATCGTAATCAGTAAAGGAAAATTAGGTGTCATGTTTATGAAACTTCATATAAGTCATATAACTTTGTATGCCACAAAATTGCTAATCAGAGTTGCTTCATGTAAGGTTTTCAAATACGCTCGTTGATCAAAAGTATGTGGACACTTGACTATAAGTTTTCTGGACACTTCATTCCAAAACCATGGGCATTAATACAGTCGCCCCTCTTCTACAAGATTTTGGAGTGTGTTTGTGGGAATCTGTGACCGTTCAGTCGGAAAAAAGCCTTTGTGAGGGTCAGGCACTGACGTTAGACCAGATAGCCTGGCTCACAGTCACTATTCCAGTTCATCCCAAATGGGTGTTCCTTAAAACTGGGGTCATGGTTCTGTGCAGACCAGATTTGTGTACAGGTGCACAGACCTTCCCTAAACTGTTGACACAAAGTTGGACGCATATTATTTATATTATACTGTATAATTGATTGGTAATTGAGCTGTTACCCCTTAACTCTGTAGTTAGAAGGGGTGTCCACATACCTTTGCACATATCGTGTGTGTGTTCCTCCCCAGTGTGTGTGAGCGTTTGTGGATGTTTACACTGTTGATAAACACACAGCAGTCCAGGAGAACTCGGAGCTGAAGCTTCTGCTGCCACTTTTAAACCCGTCATCCGATCCGAATTCCGTCCGATTATTTCTGCTCATGAACGAATCGTCCTAAATATAGCGACTCGGTTCCTGTCTCGCCACTGAGGAGCCGCCAGGAAGCTTCTCACCTCGTTATACACCTGTACATCTGAGGTGCTGATGGTCCGAATTACAGACACTCACCACGTACATCCATCAGCTGTCAGAAGCACTTCATACACTGTGTGCTCAAAAGTGTTGGGACGCCCGACCGTGAGCTTGTCGGACGTCCCGTTTCAAAAACGAAGTCTACTCTGAGAGCAGTCTGTGGGAATTTGTGCCTGTTCAGTCAAAAGATGACCGCATTTGAATGTTGGTCAGGAAAGCTTCGGTCAATGTTCCGATTCATCCCAGAGCTGCTGAATGGTTTTTAAACCAAACCTATAGAGCTTGCTCATGCTGGAACAGGAAAGGACCTTCCCTAAACTGTTGCATTCCTTTATATAATTGATTTTTACACCTGTTAGCAACTGTTGTGGTTGAAAGACATACATTCAATAGTTAGAAGGGGCGTCCCAATACTTTTGCAGTGCAAGAAACTGAGGGTTAGGGGCCAAACAGGGGGAACTTGGCGATGGTGGGGCCTGAACCAGCGACCTTTTGATCACTAGTTCAGTATCTTAACCACTTAGATTGTGTAATGTGTTATTAAATTACAGAGAAGTTACTTTTCCAAGGGTGAAATGCATCATGGGTAAAGAAATAATATTAGTACAGCGTGTGTCGGGTTTCACTCGACTCTCCTCGTTGCTGCGTTTTGGTTTTTATTGTCTCGTATTTTTATACAAACATTTCATTTTGAGCAGCTGTCAAATTTCCCAGCTCATATTCAGATATATGAAGGGAACGCCGTGTGCTAACTGCGCTGAACAAACAGCTAAGCTTAAGGAGGGCGATGACGACGAGGTCTCCAGGCTGAGACCTGAAGAGGGACCCTGGAGAGGCTCGGTTACCTGGGTTCTGTCGGCACCACCCTGACGACCTGACACAGAGAGACCTTGAGAGGAAACATAACGGTTATATTTAGGTGTTCTGCACTCGGTTCCTTCTGTTCCGTATTAACCGGCTTCTCACGTCTCGCGTTACTCATCACCCACCCTCGTTACTTTGTCCTCATTCAAACCCGACCTGGCTGGGACCCGATTATAAATTAAAACATAATAAAAACAAGCACTTCCCATTTCTTTTTAAAGAAGGCTTTAAATCATCTGAATGGAAATGCTACAGAACTGTTCCGTAAAAACCAGGTTCCACATTCCTCACGTGGTACAGACTAACACACAGACTAATGACAAGGAAGAAAAAGGAAATAGCCAGCAGTCAGTAGAAAAGAGTTGCAGGATGACCTGCAAGCAGCAGGAACAACAGTTACACAGTAAACAACGACGTTCTCAAGACGTTCTCTCAGAAATCCAGATCTTTGTGATCTTTTCCAAAGCTTGTGGAGATGTAACTGTAACTGCTGCCGAAGGCGCATCTACAAATTATTTAATATAGGGACAGAGACTGTGGATAACGGGGATCAGTGCGTAACTTAAATCAGTACACGATACGGATCTCCGTATGAACCCGCCTGGTGCAGGTGAACAGAAGTGGTTGGTACCTCACACGTGTCGGAGTGGGCTTGTGTTAGTCAGGAGTAGAGGTGAAATGTGATCAGGGAATTGGATATGACTAAATTCAGGGGGGGGGGGGTGTAAAGTGTGCAGACAGTGGAGGGGTGTGGATGTGTGTGGATGTGTGAGGATGTTTAGGAAACACAGTAGGTGTAAATGAGAGCATGTGCAGCACCCACCCCTCTGCTTCCTGTCCGTCTGAACATTGAACCCTGTTTATCTTCCAGTGCTGTCTCACACACACACACACACACACACACACACACACCGAGCCGAGCGGGTAGTGAGAGTTTGAGTGTGTGTGTGTGAATGGTAGAGATGATTATACAGGGAGGTGACAGCAGTGAAAGCTCGATGTGATTCCCACGTTAATGGATCGTAACTGCAGGATCTGATCGATTTGATCACAGTAAGTATCTTTGACACACTTTGATTTCTGATCGGATCATTCAGGCTTCACCACTGATCACTGGATCACACTGGATCACACTGGATCACACTGATCACCGATCTGCTGAGGATTTACTGCTGGAGCTGAACTTCACTGAACCTGTTGATCATGAACCACCAACAACATGGTTTAAACCTGGTGTTTGGTTATGAGCTGACAGTGACTTTCCTGACTTGTTCTTTGGGGTCCCAGAGACCCCCCGGGGTGTCTTAACCAAATTAACCAAATTAATTAACCAAATAAACCAGAGAGAGGGGGGGGGGATCTGTTAAAGGTTTTGTGGCTGTATGTGTGTGTATTTGTGTTTATGTGAGTGCATGTGTATATGTATAAACAATGTGTGCATATGTATGTGTATTTTTGTTTGTGTGTATATATGTGTATGTGTGTATATGTGTGTATGTGTGTATATGTGTGTATATATGTGTGTATTTTTGTTTGTGTGTATGTATGTGTGTATATGTGTGTATGTATGTGTGTATGTATAGTATATGTGTATGTGTGTATATACGTGTGTATTTTTGTGTGTATGTATGTGTTTGTGTGTATATATGTGTATGTGTGTATATGTGTGTATTTTGTGTGTAAGTGTATGGGTTAATGTGTGTGTGTGTGTGTGTTTATATGTGTGCATGTGTGTATATGTATACATGTGTATATATGTGTGTATGTATATGTGTGTGTGTATATATGTATGTATATATACAGTATATATACGTATATATATATATATATATATATATATATATATATATATATATATATATACATATATATATATATGTGTGTGTGTGTGTGTAGTGTGTATGTATATACAGTATATGTATGTATGTGTGTATATGTGTGTGTATATGTATTACTGATGTGTATTTGTGTGTTTTTGCATATGTGTGTATATACGTGTCTTTGGACCCTTGAGCATGAGCTTGTCGGACATCCCATAATAACAGCCACCACTCTTCTACAAAGGTTTCTCACAAGACTTTGAAGTATATCTGTGGGAATTTGTGCCTGTTTAACTGTGTGGTGCTGAGCTCGGGGTTCTGTGCAGAACACTGGAGCTTCTCCATGTCTTTATAGAGCTCGCTCATGTTGGAACAGGACAGGACCTTCCCGAAACTAATGCTGCACAGTTGGACGCACATCATTCCCTTTATATAATTGATTTATTAGACCTGTTAGCAGCTGTTTAATTTAATTAGACGGGGCGAGGCAAAGACAGTGCAGCAGGTAGTGTGGGTGCTGCGCAGGACCGGGGGACTCAGAACCCGGGTACGATCTTTATGTCTTTACCTCCAGCCTCCGTCAGTGAGGAATGTTGGCTTTTGTGTGTGAGTTTCCAGCAGGTCCGAGATGAATAATGAATGAACAAAGGTAACGTTACGAGTGTGTGTGTGTGAATGGTAGAGATGATTATACAGGGAGGTGACAGCAGTGAAAGCTCGATGTGATTCCCACGTTAATGGATCGTAACTGCAGGATCTGATCGATTTGATCACAGTAAGTATCTTTGACACACTTTGATTTCTGATCGGATCATTCAGGCTTCACCACTGATCACTGGATCACACTGGATCACACTGGATCACACTGATCACCGATCTGCTGAGGATTTACTGCTGGAGCTGAACTTCACTGAACCTGTTGATCATGAACCACCAACAACATGGTTTAAACCTGGTGTTTGGTTATGAGCTGACAGTGACTTTCCTGACTTGTTCTTTGGGGTCCCAGAGACCCCCCGGGGTGTCTTAACCAAATTAACCAAATTAATTAACCAAATAAACCAGAGAGAGGGGGGGGGGATCTGTTAAAGGTTTTGTGGCTGTATGTGTGTGTATTTGTGTTTATGTGAGTGCATGTGTATATGTATAAACAATGTGTGCATATGTATGTGTATTTTTGTTTGTGTGTATATATGTGTATGTGTGTATATGTGTGTATGTGTGTATATGTGTGTATATATGTGTGTATTTTTGTTTGTGTGTATGTATGTGTGTATATGTGTGTATGTATGTGTGTATGTATAGTATATGTGTATGTGTGTATATACGTGTGTATTTTTGTGTGTATGTATGTGTTTGTGTGTATATATGTGTATGTGTGTATATGTGTGTATTTTGTGTGTAAGTGTATGGGTTAATGTGTGTGTGTGTGTGTGTTTATATGTGTGCATGTGTGTATATGTATACATGTGTATATATGTGTGTATGTATATGTGTGTGTGTATATATGTATGTATATATACAGTATATATACGTATATATATATATATATATATATATATATATATATATATATATATATATACATATATATATATATGTGTGTGTGTGTGTGTAGTGTGTATGTATATACAGTATATGTATGTATGTGTGTATATGTGTGTGTATATGTATTACTGATGTGTATTTGTGTGTTTTTGCATATGTGTGTATATACGTGTCTTTGGACCCTTGAGCATGAGCTTGTCGGACATCCCATAATAACAGCCACCACTCTTCTACAAAGGTTTCTCACAAGACTTTGAAGTATATCTGTGGGAATTTGTGCCTGTTTAACTGTGTGGTGCTGAGCTCGGGGTTCTGTGCAGAACACTGGAGCTTCTCCATGTCTTTATAGAGCTCGCTCATGTTGGAACAGGACAGGACCTTCCCGAAACTAATGCTGCACAGTTGGACGCACATCATTCCCTTTATATAATTGATTTATTAGACCTGTTAGCAGCTGTTTAATTTAATTAGACGGGGCGAGGCAAAGACAGTGCAGCAGGTAGTGTGGGTGCTGCGCAGGACCGGGGGACTCAGAACCCGGGTACGATCTTTATGTCTTTACCTCCAGCCTCCGTCAGTGAGGAATGTTGGCTTTTGTGTGTGAGTTTCCAGCAGGTCCGAGATGAATAATGAATGAACAAAGGTAACGTTACGAGTGTGTGTGTGTGTGTGTGTGTGTGTGTGTGTGTGTGTGTGTGTGTGTGTGTGTGTGTGTGTGTGTGTGTGTGTGTGTGTGTGTGTGTGTGTGTGTGTGTGTGTGTGTGTGTGTGTGTGTGTGTGTGTGTGTGTGTGTGTGTGTGTGTGTGTGTGTGTGTGTGTGTGTGTGTGTGTGTGTGTGAAGCCGTATAGATCATGCAGTAGTGCGAGACCGGAACGTTTCTGTAGACTCTTTGTTCTTACACATATAGGACACACCATTACACACTTGCTATATTCAACACGTTACTGATACTCAACACACACATGCACACTGTAGGGTCAAAAGTATGTGGACACCCCTGCTGATTAGTCATTTCGTGCTTTTTAGCCACACCCAGAGCTCACAGGTGTATAAAATAATGATATAGAATCAATTACATGGCTTCCAAATTGGTGCAGAAGCTCCTTTTATCTTACAGCGTGTGCACCACGTGAGAGCTTAGTAAACAGAAGGTTGCCAGTTCAAGCCCCACCACCACCAAGTTGCCACTGTTGGACCCCTGAGCGAGGCCCTTAAACCTCAGTTGCTTGTGTTGTATATGGTCACAATTGTAAGTCGCTTTGGGCCAGCTTGGAGTGGAAGAAGTCCAGCGGTGGTGACCAAACACCTCTAGAACACAGCTTGCAAGTCGGTGTTTCTTTATAGAGCTTGTTCATCCTGGAACAGGAAAGGACCTTCCCTAAACTGTTGCTGCAGAGTCAGATGCATGTAGTTTTCTTTATTTGACTGAATTTTTGTGGCAGAAACACATGAATTCAGTAATTAGAAGGTGCGTCCCAATACTTTTGTCCATATTGTGTATTGATTCCATGCGCGTTTGTGTTGCAGAGATGTTCACCCTCACCGAAGTGGCCTCGCTGAACGACGTCCAGCCGACCTATCGGATACTGAAGCCGTGGTGGGACGTCTTCATGGACTACCTCGGACTGGTCATGCTGATGTTGGCGGTCTTCGCCGGGACTATGCAGTTGACCAAAGACCACGTGGCGTGTCTTCCCGTTCTGGACGAGAGAAACGACGATCCGAATGTGAACTCTCACGCGGCATCAACCGGAGCACCCGCGACGACACTGGGTGCGGCGCCCACGGCTACTCCCGATCTCCCCGAAAGCACAGTGCGGGAAATAGTCGCCCCTGAATCCCAACCTGAACCCAAGGGCCGGAAAACAAACCTGGACTTCCAGCAGTACGTTTTCATCAACCAGATTTGCTACCACGTGGCCCTGCCATGGTACTCCAAGTACTTCCCGTACCTCGTCCTGATACACAGCATCGTGCTGATGGTCAGCAGCAACTTCTGGTTCAAATACCCCAAAACCAGCTCGAAAATCGAGCACTTCGTGTCCATCCTCGGCAGGTGTTTCGAGTCTCCCTGGACCACGAAGGCGCTGTCTGAGACGGCCTGCGAGGACTCCGAGGAAAACAAGCAGCGACTCATAGCCGGACAGGCCGGACCTAAACACTCGTCGTCGGAAAACCCAGAGGACAGCGGCGTCCCATCCACGCCCATGCTGGGCAGCAACAGTGTGAAGTTCTCCGCAGAGAAGATCATCTCCAAAGGGCCGAGCATGACCATTTTGGACAAAAAGGACGGCGAGCAGGCCAAGGCGCTTTTCGAGAAGGTCCGGACCTTTCGGGCTCACGTAGAAGACAGCGAATTCATTTACAACCTCTACGTGGCGCAGACGATCATCAAAGCCCTGAAGCTAGTCGTCATCCTGGGCTACACCTCAACATTCGCTGCGTCCATCAATTTTTCCTACGTATGCCAACCCAAGATAGAACATCTAACAGGGTATGATAGGTTCTTCTGCACCCACAACATGGCCTTCATGCTGAGCAAGCTCCTGTACACGTTCATGACTCTGATCGGAATCTACGGTCTGGTGTGTCTGTACGCTCTCTTCTGGCTCTTCCGGCGGCCGCTGAAGGAATACTCGTTCGAAAAGGTCCGAGAGGAGAGCAGCTTCAGCGACATCCCCGACGTCAAGAACGACTTCGCCTTCCTCCTGCACATGGTCGACCAGTACGACCAGCTACACTCCAAGCGCTTCGGCATCTTCCTTTCCGAAGTCAGTGAGAACAAGCTGCGGGAAATCAGCCTCAACCACGAATGGACACTGGAGAAGCTCCGTGGGCACGTCGTCGGCAACTCCCAGGACAAGCAAGAGCTGCAGCTGTTCATGCTCTCGGGACTTCCAAACGCCGTGTTCGACCTCACCGAGCTGGAGGTCCTGAAACTAGAGCTCATTCCCGAGGTCAGGATTTCCGCCAAGGTTTCACAGATGACCAACCTGCAGGAACTTCACCTGTACCACTGTCCCGCCAAGGTGGAGCAGACAGCCTTCACCTTCCTGCGAGAGCATCTCCGCTGCCTTCACGTCAAGTTCACAGACGTCGCCGAAATTCCACCTTGGGTTTACCTGTTGAAGAGCCTCCGTGAGCTCTACCTGATCGGTAATTTGAACTCGGAACACAACAAGATGATCGGTCTGGAATCCCTGAAGGACTTGAGACACCTGAAGACCTTGTACCTCAAAAGCAACCTCAACAAACTTCCAACCAACCTCGCGGATCTCTCGACGCACCTCATCAAACTGGTGGTGCACAACGACGGGACGAGGTTACTGGTCCTCAACAGCCTAAAGAAAATGGTCAGCCTGCGTGAGCTGGACCTCCACAACTGCGACCTGGAAAGAATCCCTCACGCCATCTTTAGCTTGACCAACCTGCAAGAACTCGACCTGAAATCCAACAGCTTTCGCACCATCGAGGAGATCATGAGCTTCCAGCACCTGAAGAGGCTGACCTGCCTCAAACTGTGGCACAACAAGATCATCGCCATCCCGCACAACATAAGCCAGGTGAAGAACCTCGAGTCGCTCTGCCTTTCCTACAACAAGATGGAGGTTCTGCCGGCGTCTTTGTTCTATCTTCCCAAGCTCAGGTACCTGGAGCTCAGCCACAATTCCATCTCATCCATCCCGGTCGAGGTGGGACTCCTGCAGAACCTCCAACACTTCGCGATCACCGGGAATAAACTGGAGGTTCTTCCAAAACAGTTGTTCAGATGCACCAAACTCAAGGTTTTATGCCTGGGGAACAACTGCATCACCGTCATGCCCGAGTCCGTCGGACAGCTGACGCAACTGGTTTATCTGGAGCTGAAGGGGAACTGCTTAGACCAGCTTCCATCCCAGCTCAGCCAGTGTCGGCATCTTCAGAAGAGCTCGTTCCTGGTGGAGGAACATCTTTTCGACACGTTACCGCTCGAGGTCAAAGAGAACATGAGTCAAGATCATCACACGTCCTTCACCGCCGTCCAGTAACTTCTGGCACTTGGAGCTTCACCTGGACAATCGTTGTGGAACTCAGATTCTTCTGGACTTCGTTGATCTGCCGTATCGTTCCTACAGAAGCGTCCTGTATTTTCTCAGCGTGTTTTCTTTCAGTTTAGACGTAGCCAGTTCTCACTCACAAGTCTTCCCTACTGCACGACTGCCATAGTCAAAGGTTTACATATGCTACCCAGAAGACCACGACCGCGACGCTGAACCATGTGACGCTTTTTATTCCTCTTATTATTAGAAGCTGCTGTAAATGGTGAAGCTGTTCACAGTCAATCAGGCTTTAAATCTGCATGAGCTGAAAGCTTCTGATGCAACAAAGAAGCTCCAAAGCTGAACGAAGTTTATTTGTTTGTTACTAATCACATGGACGAGAAAGCAGACGACTGTGAAGCTCGCTTGACTGTGGACAGACACACTTGTGCTTCAGCGGCTTCTGATTAACCCAAGCCGTCCTGTTTTTAATGAGTCTGGAATTAAATCTGACCAGCAATTGTGCAAACGCAGGATGAAAGCTGGTCACATGGGTGCTTTGGGTCACTGTCTTAAGTAATTTTGCATGTTCTTCGAATCGCCCATGTGATTTTTATTCCTTGTCTTCAAAACATGCAGAAATTGGCTGCACTTAAGCGCCACTAGATGTGAACAAGTAAGTGTTTTGCCCTGTAACGGACTAGCACGCTTTCCAGGGTGTATCCCCCACCCACTGTGACCCTGACCTGGTTGAAGTGGTTAGTGTAATGAATGAATGAATGACTATAGTGTCTTCACATCTCCGTATCCTGTCCGGTCTCTGGTCAGCGCAGGGATGAAGGGATACTTAAATACGTTCCTAATGAACTGGACAGAGGGTAAAAACACACTACAGACAATCCCACTTCCAAAAAAAGTTGGGACAGTGGGTGAAACACAAATAAAGACAGGACAAAATGATTTGTAACCTGTCTTGTATGAGTCAAGGTTCACTGGACGTACGAACGCCTGTACAACTGTGTGAATAAATATTACATGAATATAAAATTTAAGCTAGATTTTTACCATCTACCGTCCATAACATTATTAAAGGATTATTATAGAATCCAGAGACTTCAGGAAAAAATACTATGTGATTGTTTCCCCCACTTTTACTCCCAATTTAGTCGTATCCAATTACCCGATTGCATTACGCTTCCTCTGTCCTGATGCCGACCACTCTTGACCGAAAAGAGCCGTGTCCAACACACGCCCCCTCCGACACATGTGCAGTAGCCGAGGCGGGTTCATACGGGGCTCAGATTCATGCAGAGAGCCAAGCACTGATCCCCATTATCCCTCATCTCTGTGCAGTGCCGTCAATCAGCCAGCAGAGGTCGTATTTGCAGCAGTTCTGAGGAATCAGTTATGAGGCATCCTCCCTACATGTGGGCGCCCAGCCTGCCGGTAGCAGAGCTGCGATTCAGAGCAGAGCACTGTGCCACCTGAGCGCCCGTTAGGTGTTTTTGCTTATTTCAGCGAGACAATCCCAGGCCACATTCTGCCGTGTGTTACACAGCCTCACTACAAGAGACTCTTTGTAAGAGAGTGCAGGAGCTAGACTGGACTGCCTGCAGATCTTATGGTGCATTCTAAAGCACAATAAATAACAAAAAAAATAGCTGAGCAGCTGAGGTGTTTTATCAAACAGAAACAGGGAAAGGATGTTACAGGACGTTGTTAGAAAAAGTGAAATAACACGGTGATGAACACGCCCCCGTCCCAACTCTTTTGAAGCTTGTTTTCAGCTTTAAAATTGAATTTAAATACATTAAATATTTTGTCTTGAATTGAACGCAGGTCAAAATGGTTTTGTAAACGTTTGCTGTCTGTATTTATGTACGTTTGCTTCTGTCCCAACATTTTTGGAAAAGTGTTTTAATTAAAATCATTTTCATAAAATTCTGTTTGATTTTTATCATTGGAAAAATGCTGGTAGAGGAGAATTTGAAACCCGGTAAAACCCTGATAGAGGCTCATTACTGCTGGGTTCCAGGGTTCGAATCCCCATTAGTGCTATCGGCCGGTCGGGCTGTGTCCGAGGACGAGGGGAGGGACGGTCGAGACTCAACGGTGGATCGGCGTCCTGTATGATGTGTGGTACCGCATTGCTCCCTGTGATTCCGGGGAAACCGGACCCACTGTGATCCTGACCAGGATAAAGGGTCAGTCAGGTGGTTTCATATTATGGTTTTACACTATATAGCCAAAAGTATCTGGACACCCGTTTAAATATCATGGTTTGAATAGTCGTGTGCAAAGAAGCTCCAGTTGCTCTACACAGAGCCCATCAGTGCATCACTGACCGCACTGTGTCTACTGACAGAATGGGCACAAATTCCCACACACACCCTCCAAAGTCTTGTAGAAAAGCTGGACAGTATTAGAGCTACAGGAAAAAGCGAGCAATGTTCACGTGTCCCAATACTTTTAACCAGATAGTGTATCTCACACCCAGAGCATTCCGAAACACGGTGACGAAACTCCGCCCGCCAGCGCTTTTCTTTACCAGTTAACGATTTATTACGGAAACGTGACAGGAAGTGACCTGCCTATCACACCGCTGCAGGACAGGAAAACGTCTCTTCCTCTCCTGGAATTAACGCCTCCTCTCTCGGCGTGTCCTTCCCACCCCTCGCTCACGAAGCACTAATAAATATAAATATATAATAGATCTAAATATATAATACATCTAAATATATAATAGATCTAAATATATAATAAATATAAATATATAATAAATATAAATATATAATAGATCTAAATATATAATAAATATAAATATATAATAAATATAAATATACAGTATAATAAATAAGTATATATTAAATGTAAATATATAATAAATATAAATATATTATAAATATAAATATATAATAAATATAATGTATAATAATTAAATATATAATACATATACATATATAATAAATAAATATATATTAAATCTAAATGTATAATAAATCTAAATATATTATAAATATAAATATATTATAAATATAAATGCATAATAATTAAATATATAATACATATAAATATATAATAAAAAAATATATAATTGATGTAAATATATATTAAATATAAATTAAATAAATATATAAATATAAATGTATAATAAATAAATATATATTAAATATACATATATGCATATAAATATATAATAAAGAAATATATAATGCATATAAATATATAATAAATATAAATGTATAATAAATAAATATATAATAAATATATAATGCATATAAATATATAATAAATAAATATATAATACATAAAAATATATAATAAATAAATATATATTAAATATAAAAATATAATAAATAAATATAAAATAAATATAAATGTATAATAAATAAATATATAATACATATGAATATATAATAAATAAATACATAGTAAATATAAATATATAATATATATATATATATATATATTAAATCTAAATATATAATAAATCTAAATATATAATAAATATATAATAAATCTAAATATATAACAAATTTAAAATAAATAAATATATAATAAATAAATATATAATAAATAAGTGTGTCCCAAATTCATCTTTGTAACCTAAAGACGCTTCTCAAAAACACCCACCACATCCAAAAACCACAAACAATAGAACAACTAGAAATGTTTTGAGCTCCTTTCGCTCTTTTTGCTCAATCATCAGACCTAAATATAGTTCGCACTTTATTATTTCACAATATTGTGGATTTGGGACACAGCCAGACAGACTTGTACACTACCAGGCTTCTTAACACATAATTGAGATCTTTCACTGCCTACCGTAGTAGTACAGTAAATTCCACTAGCTCCCTGTGCGTCTGCATGTACATGATTGGCTACTATCTGGAGGGTGGGTGGTGGCTGAAAAAGTCTAGCTGTTGGTAGGTGCACCCATCAGTGCAGGTCCCGAATGCGTCAGTTAGGGCATCCGGGGTAAAACCTGCGCCCAGTCTGATATACAAACCAAAATGACCCGCTGTGGCAACACCTACATACGACTGGAAACCAGTGCTAATGGTACCACATGAGAAATTAGTGTCCCCACTTCCCAAAGCATTAAATAGGAACTCTGATGGAACATGGGGGGGAAACACGCCCCCATACCAACAAATTTCAAAATACTCTTTTCTATAACTAAATAAAAAAAATTCTACTTTTATCAGTCAAAGCTTCAAAATCTTTACAAAATGTCGCAAGTTTTTTGGAAGCAGGGTTTGTATGTGTTAGTGCTGGATTGGACAGTGTCGTTTGACAAAATCTCTGTCTCTGATTGGCCGACGTGGTGGTCACGCGTCGGTCTGGCTGGTCCATGGATGCACCGCTCTGGTACCAACACATCAGCGCTTGGCGTTAATATTCCAGCTGATCAGAGACATCAAAAAACGTCTTTATTTTTTGCACGACAACAAAAACTTTACATTTGGACATAAATTATTTCATAACAAAAATAAGAGTTTAAAATAAACGTGGACACGAGTAACAGTTCACGGCTCGCTCGATCGCTCTCAGCATGACTTGACGTCACAGGTCGATGTACGACGGTCCGAATGAGACGGCAGGACGTGTGAACGGAATCTGGATTAAAACCCGTGTGGTTATAACTAGGCATGACACGATTTTCAATACTGTCCATAAATTTATGATTCCCTGGAGAGGGTTGCAGGTTCGACGTCGTTATCTGCAGTAAAGGCTGTATCGGATTCACAGTGTGTAAAAGGACAAGAGCATTAGGGGGGCACTCGTAAAACCTATACAGATGTTTTAAACCTCATAAACTGATGCAGTTACGACCTCTGCTGGCTGATGGATGGCACTGCACAGACGGGGAATAATGGAGAGCAGTGCGCGACTCTCCGTGCGCGATACGGATAAATAGGGATGAAAACTGAGGGGAAAAAATCACAAAAACAGACCAGATTAAACCAGAATGGAGTATTAGGGTGCGTCCGGGTACACCCCTTTCTCTGTAACGTCGGAACATGCCTAGTTATAACAAAAACACTATAGGAACACACACTCCCCAAATAATACCAGACCATTTTAACGTAAATCAGAGAAATCAAACCTTTTATAATGAAATATTTCTACTATTTATTTTCTTTACAGGTTCAACAGGACTAAAAGTTCCAACCGGTTCAGATCTCTCATACATGTTTGTGTAGCGTGTTTGTTCTCTGGCTTTAACCAAACCCGACCTGTAGGTGTGTGTGTGTGTGTGTGTGTGTGTGTGTGTGAGGCGTCTGAGGTAACAGTTGTGTTTTGGTGTCTTGGTCTCATTAAGTACTGAAATGTATAAAACACCAGGACGTGGAACCGTCCGTATAAAAACCGCCGCGTCACCGCGTGCTGCCGAGAGGAAATTCATGAACCGGTACGCTCGGCCCCGCCCGCCTGCGTGTGCGTCTGGTCCCGTCCTCATACGGACGTCTGAGGCTGCGCGTGTGTGTTCGGCTCGTCCGGGAGGCCGGTCAGACCGGTCAGGCCGGTGACCTCCACCATGGCGGCGCCCGTGTGCGGTACGGCCGTGTTCATGATGTGTCTCTGTAGATGCTTCACCCAGTCCTCCTGCACCGACAGCGGGCCCTGGAAGACCAGATCACAGAACCTGCACACACACACACACACACACACACACACACACATGAGTACAGAGATTAGATACACACACGTATACACACTATACGACCAAAAGTATTTGGACGCCTGACCATGAGCTTGTCGGACGTCCCATTTCAAAAACAAAGGGTATTAAAATAGAGGGACAAGACTTTGAAGTATGTATGTGTATGGGAATTTGTGCCTGTTGAGTCAAAAGGCAGCATTTGTACGCCTGGGCACTGATTGATCAGTCGGTGTTCCGGTTCATTACCAAGGTTTCTTGGTGACCTTTCTTCATGTCTTTAAAGAGGGCCTTCCCTAAACTAATTTCCTTTATATAACTGATTTATTAGACCTGTTAGCAACTGTTGTGGCTGAACACAAGTGGCGTCCCAATACTTTTGTCCATATAGTGTATAGTGACTCGGGTTCCAGTCAAGGCAGCACCACCTCCGGCTGCTCCTACGATCAGATTTCTGTCCACTTTACCTCCCAATTTGGGTATATCCGATTCCCCTAGACACTCTGGCAACCCCTGTACCACGTGTAAATACAAGTGGATCCTTACAGAAAGTCCCCCTGCTCCCGACGTCTGTGATTAGCTCAGCAACATCATGCCAGGCTTAATTCTGCTTCGTAGACACAGAGCGCGTGTGCCTGACCGACCTGCCTGCGGTCCAGATGTATCTCGCATCAAGAAGAGGAGAATCAGACGACGGCGAGCACGAACTGTCGAGCAGCTGAAGTCTTGTATCGGGTTTTTCATACAGGCATCAAATTCTACATTTATTTATATATTTACACATAATGATTAATAGAACACATACGGTACCTGCAGGTGAGTCTGTACAGATCCTCAGGAGTCTGTGATAAAAGGTGCGTTTTCTTCTTAGAGCCGGATCTCGAGCGCTGCTTCTTCTTACAGTCGTACGCTAAAATAATAACACAGATTAATAACGTGAGAAGATGGACACACAGGGATCGGGGTGATTATGAGCCTCCGTCACACTCTTTTCCGGTGTAGTGATGAAGCGTCGCTCCCTACTCCCTACACAGTCTGAAGTTCACTTCGTTTGAACATTTTCGTTACCTTCGGATTGGAATCTCACTTAAAATGGTGGAATACCCTACGTAGTGCACTTCACAGGAACAGATCATGTGAATGGAACGCTCCTACAGAATCGGCGCTAATGATCGTAAGAGCCGCTTTCTGAACCAATCAGAGCTTCTGATTGTAATTGTTAGTAAGAAATGCTGTTATTTGCATTTATTCGGTTTGCGTCACACAGATGACGTGGTAATGAAACGCTCGATCGGCTTTCTAACCACTTCCTGTTTAACTTCACGACCGGGAAAAGTTTGGAGGTTTTTAATCATAAGCACATTTACAAAATAACGGATTCTGTTCCTAATGGGACGCACGCTTATAAATGTAATAGCATCTGGAAGAACAGAAGCTAAGGTAAGCAGCGGTTATGATGGTTTCTGCTGTGTTTGGGATTTTGGCCGCTGTGCCGTGATTTATCGAGCGCTTTTGTTCTGTAATGAAAACAAAACGTATCAGTTGAAGCTTTTAACTGGAACCTTCTTGTTACAGAAATCACATTCATTTACACAATGAGGAGGAAAGTAAAGACACAAAGTAAAACGGCTAAATACACTCGCTAATCTGTTGTTGTTTTTATCTGAACTTACAGATTATTTCTTTATTTCTGCGCTACATTTATAATATATGTTTTGTGTAGATTATGAGATGACTCGACTCGTGACTCGTATTTTGTGACTCGTGAACATCTCTGATCAGAGGTCGACACAGCAGAGCAGTTCTGCTACCAGTTCCAGTCCAAACGTCTTTAGCCCGGCGTCTTTTAATTCTGTATTTAACTCTTATTTAACTAAAAAATGAACGACTTACTTGTTCCTTCCAGGAGGGCGTTTTGTTTCCGGCGCAGGTACGCCCGCAGGTGATTGGACAGGGCGACGCCGCTGTAGAACGTGGCGTTACAGTGAACACAAACCCTCCGGTTCAGTTTACCTTTCTCTGAAACACAATTCAGGTCTGAAGTGAGACCCTAAATCTAATGAGCTCACGATCTGGAGTAAGGATGTTAATGCTCTGCTGATTTGAGACACGCCCTCAGTGTGCAGCGCCAGGTCTGATTACAAACCCGTTCAGAACTACTATGGAACTATTACACATTAAAATCACCGCCACCCCAACCACACAATTTCAGCTGCGGTGGTGGTGACGCCCCATCCAGCCTCCCTTACCTTAGATGCGCCCAATTGTGACTGTTGGGAGCTCGGCCAGGCTGGTACTACCACTGAGACTCAAACCTGAAGCAGTCTAGATAGAACTGTCCTTGTCTTCACACACGTAATGTGTCACTCAGTCACTTTGGACTGAAGCTTTAACTATATAATATAATTTACTAATATAATTAATAATGTAGGTTTTTTAAGCACGTTATGCTTTCAGCTGTTTGAAAGTCGCTCAGGATCTGAGCATATTCGAATAAATCCAACAAAACATAAGAGTATAAGAGTAATACCTGATACTGAATTTGGCAGAGGTTCTGGCGGCGCTCCTTCTTTAACCGGTGGTGCCAGCAAAGCTTTGCGAGCAGTTTGGGGTTGAGTTCTGGCTCTGGCCTCCTCGTGAGCTCTTCTCTTCTTCAGAATTCCTATTAGATCACTGGACGGTGAGCCTTTACTCTCGTCCTCGTTGCTCTCCGTCCCGTTATTTTCCTGAGACGAGACGTGATCGGCTTGTACGAGGCGCTGCACCTTGGCGGCGGAGGCGATGAGACCGTTTTTTAATCTGAAGGGATTGAAAGCGTTCCTCGACCTGCTTCTCTTTTTGTTTTTCAGGGCCTGGAGTTTGGAATGGTACTGTTTATTGCGCATCAGCGTTTTGAGGACGAGCACGGGCGATTTGGTGGTCGTCGTGGAGCACGGCTTCCCCAGACGCTTCAGGTGGCCCCGGACGTGATTGGATAATCCCGTCCTCGATTCGAACCGCTCTCTACACAGGGGGCACACGAGGTTGTACTTCTGCTCCGGAGGGGGGTCGCTCGGGGACTGGACGGCATCTGGAAAGTCCACATCTGTTACGGTGAGGACAAGAAAAATGAGAGAGCAGTCACGGAAACTTGAAGCTCTACACTTGAGCTCAATTCTCTCTCACGTGAGGATGATGAATAGAAATACATTATAAATTAATAAATGTATAGAATGCGACTTAAAATACAAACAGCTTGTGTGGGTTCTTTATCCTGTCCGAATTTATACGCCACACTAATTTTACAATTGGATTCTTTAACGACGGACCTGCTAATACACCGTAACGTCACGGCAACCATCACAAAACCACACTGGTTCCTGGCTGGTCAAGGAGAAGAACATGGCACCCAGGTGGCGCAGCGGGATTTTCCTCTAGCACACCAGCGCCGAGATTCTGAGCTCCTCGGTTCGAAACTCGCCGTTGCCACCGGTCAGCTGGGCACCATCTGGTGGGCATAAGTGGCCGTGCCTGCAGCAGATACTAATTGGCCACCGTATCTGCAGGGTGGGGGCCGGACTGTGTGTGGGATGGGTGGGTCTTCATACGCTGTGTAAGGACCCTGATTGGCAGAAGAGACGCCTGTGTAGAAAGCAGGGGCGTGAAGAGGAGGGCTGTACACGTGTCGGAAGAGGCGTGTACAGCGACGTGCTCTCCTCGGATGCAATCTGGCATCTCTCAGCAGCGGAAGATAAATTGAGTCGCTAAATAGGGAGGAAAATGTGGAGAAAATTTTTTTGATAGTGCCAAAACTAGGTTAAACTGTACGTTTAAAAAGTCCAGATTTATTTTATAGTCCTGTGTCAACTTTGTGTAGCTTATAAACTGGACACAAATGGTCAAATCGGTACTTTACACATATCAGTGCACTCTAAGTGCTAATCCCAGGCCCGGACACTGTGTAAGAACTGTGCCAGATCAAATATGCGGACCAATGATCCACTGTGGAAACCGGAGCAGCCAAAGGAATCGTCCATTCGTGAGAGATGAAGTCGTTTGATGGGAATGACCAAGAAAAAATAATATTTATTTATTAATTCTATTTTTTTCTATATATGTTCTTTATGCATTTTCTCCCGTTTTAGCGGGTCCAATTGCCCGATTGCGTCACGCTTCCTCTCCACCAATGCCGATCCCCGCTCTGATTGAGGAGAACGAAGCTAACCCACGCCCCCTCCGACACATGGGCAGCAGCCGTATGCATCTTATCACCTGCACTTGCACCAGCGTCGTGCACGGAGAGACGCACCCTGACAGCACTCTTTCCTCATCTCTGTGCAGGCGCCTTCAATCAGCCAGCAGAGGTTGTAATTGCACCAGTCATGGGAGAGAGAGAGACCTCATCCGGCTTAGTCCAGCCCAGCTGAACAACAGGCCAATTGTTGTTCATGTGGCCGCTCAGCCTCAGCCGGTAGGCAGAGCTGAGATTCGATACAATGTACTCGAGATCCCAGCTCTGGTTCCAGCGTGTGTTTTTATCGCTGCGCCACCTGAGCGGCTTATTTATTAATTCTTTGATACTTGAGTCTCAATATTAAATGTGACGACTGGGAAATTTACTAACAATGGAATTACCCAAAAGAAAAGAGCTGAAAGGTCTCTGGTTTTATTATTTAGGTATCACAAACATCACATAAATAATGCAGGATATTCAAGATATTTAAGGACCGTAGTGTTAAGTAGCATTGTTTATAATTTAGGAGTATTCCTTAATGACAACCATCCAGGGGTTCCTCACATTTACAGTCCTGGACATCATCAAGAACAAAAGAAGAAAAATCAAACCCACCTTTCTGAATCCGGGGTACCGCATGCACCCTCCGGCGATGGGGCCCTTTATCATGACACGCCACTTCAGCCGTAGAAACGACATGCCGGGCGTCGTAGCTCACACCCACCCGGTGCAGATGCCCTCGTACGTGGTTGGACAGACCGATCCCTGACTCGAACAGTGCGGGGCAATAGGGGCACCGTTTCAGATTCACCGTCACGCCCCCGTTCATTAATACTGAACCCGACTCGGTGGTATCGGGCCACACTTCCGTTTCCGTGCATTCCTCCTTGATGGAAAACATCTGCGGTAAAGCCGGAGGGAAATCTCGCTCGGAGGGATCGCAGAAGGCACGCGGACTTCCCTTCGCAGGGGGTGAACTGTCACTACAGAACTGCCCGTTGATGCCGTCAGGATCATGTTTGTTTAGAAGGTACAGGCTGGAGTTCTGCTCAAACATCTGCCTGCATTTGGGGAAGTCGATCAGAATATCTTGGCCCTGGAGGTTGTGGAATGGAGTCGACGCTTTCCTTTTGGATGGGGACTTCTTTAAAGGCTTTGACTTCGTTGGCCGTACAGATTGGTACTCGGTGCTCGTCTTCTCTCCTTCAGAAGCGCCATCGTAAGTGCTGAATAAATCAGGGTCCACGCTGACTGAAGTCACTTTCTTTAGCGCAAGTTGTTCCCCTTTGCTTTTGGAAGGGGGTATAGATGCCTTGTTGAGGGGTAACTTGGCCTCCAGATTTCTAGACATCTTGGTGGTGGATTTACCAACATCTGGACTGTTTTGGGTGACACAAGTGTGGTCCAAGTTGGGATCAGGGTTGGTTTTCTTTTTGTGTGAAGGCGTTTTAATGGATTTGTCAGGTACGGATTTACTCTTGGGTAATTTATTGCTGACAGAGTCTTTCCACTTCGTTCTGTCGATTTCTAAAAGTCTACAACCTTCCGACGGTTGGGTTTTTTTGGGTTTAGAGGGTTTAGCTGACGGTAAACAGTTTTTACTACTTTCCGAACCGTGAGACGATTTCTCTTCTTCTTTATTTAAAACGGGTCGGTGTGGGACCTTCGTGTGATTCTTAACAACCTTGTTGTTTTTTTTCTTTTTCGACCTACACAACGTTGGCGCGCTCCTACCCGCCGCGCCCACTTTCCGTTTCCCGCTTTGCAGCCCGTCCTGCTTGCACTTTTTCAACGGTTTCTCCTGAGTGACGGGATGCTTACGGATCAAGTGGCCGACCAGATCGACCTCGTTCAGAGCCGTGTGGTTACACTTCGGACACGGATGATACCGCTTCTCCTTCTCGTGGGTTTTGGCATGTTGGACGAAGTCGTTCGGGCAGTTGGTTCCGAAGGAGCACTGTGGACAGTGTAACCGTCTGTTCTTGCCCTTGTCTTTAGTTTTATTGGGTTCTTTAACGTCTGGAAGATTTTTCTTCTTCTTTTTCTGGTGAACGGCTACGTGTTCCAGAAGAGAGTCGCGATCGTAGAAGGATCTCTCACACTCTCTGCATATAAACGGTTTCTCTTTTGTATTTTTCTTCATGTGCGTTTGTGAGTCTGATTTCTTTTCGTAGCTTTTATTGCTCGGTAATAACGTAGACTCTACGTTTGAGCCGGATTCTATAGATATGCATCCTCGGACGAATGTATGGTTTTGACTGGTTTTCCTACTTTTCACTGGTTTGGGGGAGAAGTGTTCAAAGGTCACTTTGGTTCCGTTTGAGTACTTTGACTTTTGAGCTCCTTGGCTGCCTTCGTCCTGGTGATAATGTTTTGAGTCTAGTTTAACATGGTCACCGTCGTCTTCTGACGGATCTACCATGACCACCATGTCCATTTTACGCTTCCTTTTCCTACAGTTCGAAGTGGCCGTTATCTCCTCAGTGTCCTCCATTAGGAAGTCCAGGAACTCTTTATGGGGATTCCAGTCCAGATGTTCTCCATCGTCGCAACTGTCCTCTGGAGAGTTCTCCGGAGAGTCCGTGGCAAAGCCCCACATTCCCTGGTTTTCCACATCTCCTGCTGTAAACATCTGCCTGGCAGTCGCTTCATGGTCTTTCTGGAGCGGGTCGCATTCCTCCAACTGGACGCTGGTCGTACTGGGAGAATTTTGTGCTTGCGCCGATTCAGGCAGGAACCCCGGCACGTTCTTGGAGATGTCCAGCAGAACTTCGTCCGAAATATGGGGCGAACTTGACCCGTTGACGTAGGCGGCCTTGGCGGGTCCTTCGGCGTAGATGGAGTCGATGAAGCTGACGTGTGTTAGGAGATCTGAATGGTCCCCGTTTGGCGTCATGTTCTCGTACGGGCACTGCATTGACAGTTCTAATACGCTTCCTCCAGAGGAGAATACTGGCGTGTTCAGTAAATGATCAGAGATTCCTGATATGGGTTTGGCATATTCTTCGGTCTTGATACTCTTCTCCAAGACAGACATGCCTCAGGACTGTGTCTGCAAGACGCAGAAAAAAAACAACAATATAAAAAGCAGAAATTTGGACCTAAATTTGATCTCCTAGGTAGAATTGAGGGTTTGCAGTTCAGATGGGACCTTAGAGTTAGAAATGGTTCCAAGTGACACACCTGAGTCATGTACAAACCCTATTTCCAGAAAAATTAGTGATTGCAATATAACGTGCCAAAATCAATCAATATGAGGGACATCATCTGGTTCCAAGTGTACACGAGACTTCTACAATTGTGAAGTCTCTACTGTAAAATACACAATAACAATAAATCTATTAATGCATTCTAATAATCGAAATAAGCATCCTGACCGACTGTAAACATTTAATAATTTATAGCTGGTGGTAGAGCTGGGTGGTACAACGGTACATTCAGTATACCGGCTTTGAATTCTTGTATGGTATGGATTTTTCATATACCGCCATACCGTAGCACAGTTAATACAACAGCTGTATCTTCAATAGGGCGCAAATCATATAATATTGTTTAGCGCTAAAAGCACTATGGAGCGCCGTGCAGATTAGATACAGCTCACTTGTTAACCAGTAAACATTAGCTTAACAGTGTTAACAGGTGAGAAAGGTTTTCTTGATATGGTGAAAAAAATAAACAAAAACAGATGGAGGATGAAGAGAGGAAGACCAAATGTGCACCAGAGGAACCTGCCAATGAAAGAAGACGTGTGGGCAGTTTAGAACAGACTAAAACACTTTATACTGGACGGTCTGTCCAGCCACGGCTGTTACGAACGACATTACGAACGCAGTAACGATGCACATACACAAGGACACGATTCCTCTATATACAGTCAAGAAAGAAGCTTTTAGAAACGTTATAAGTAAACTGGAAACGGACAGATTTAAAGTCGTCCACTTTTCTACAACAGACCTGTGGTCAAGCTGTACAGTGGAGTTTTAATTGTTTAGGGGAAAGCTAAGGGTAATTGTACAATATAAAATATAAAAAATTAAATAAATACCGTGAATCCGTCAGAATCGTAAAAAATACCGTGATACAAATTTTTGGTCATACCGCCCAGCCCTAGCTGGTGGGTAATATCGTTTTACATTTCACTTGATACTTGGAGTGCTAACAATTAGTTCATTAACTAATAACCAACAAAAAACTTAATAATGGATTAATAATGGTGATTTAATTCATGTCCTAGCGGAGCTGCAGATCTTGTACAGTTCATCTGCTGTCTTGTGAAATGATGCACCTGCAACTCCCATCATTTGGGCTCTTTGAAACTCTGTTAGTTGCCTCATGTTGCTTTAAAATCACACATATTTAAATGAAATAGTGTATTATCAGGGTAATAAAATGAATCGAATAGAATCACTTGTTCAGTTGTGATTGTGATTCAGTCACATTCGAGTCAAGCTCCTGTTCTTTAAAGTGTTTCCGATATTTTGTCCAACACATCTATGTAGGAACTTAAAGCACAACTGCGTGCAGCACATGTCACAAGTTTAAAGTCCTGTCACAAGTCCTTCATTAGATCAGACCTAGTAAAGCATTAAGATTCAACATGAACACATGAATATTATCACACCAGTCTTAATCAGGTCTGATTTTCCATCTTTGCTGGTGGTCTGGAATCAAGAATCAAGCATCAAGCATGAGCACTGTGCACAGTAAAGCATGCACAGAGTCCCAGACTGCACAGTGTGTGCAGAAACACATGCAAACATCGTTTTAACAGCTTATAACTGCTGTAAGTCTTTATTCTGTTCCTAATTCATGCTGTGCATGGGGACTAAAGTGTTAGCAAGGTAGCAAGGGCTGCCTATTATCATCTACATTAGGCTAACAGCTCTTCCACAGCGTAGATTTATCTCTTTAATTTAAAATCCATTACGAGCAGAAGTGTTGAATGCATACCTTCGTGCTGCCGGCAGAGAGAAGAAAAACACCGAGGTGGAATCATTTCATTTTGTGGAAAAACCTTCCATCCATTTCGAAGCCGCCATGTCTTCGCGATGCTTCATGGACAGCACCATTACAAAGCTTTAGGGGAGACGCGGATGTGTGTGAATATAAACTACAAGATTTACATCTTATAAAACAAATTATAATGTATTTACTAAATGTAACACATAGAACGTATTGGGGTATTCAGATATTCATGAATAATCTATTGAATTTGATAAATTGACGCGGTAGTTCACACGGCTTTACCTAAACACAAAGTGGAATCGTCCAAATAACTGGCACCAAACACCCCAGTCGTGTATGGAGACTGAAAGGACCGACAAAAGATCCACATTCGGTTCATTTTAAAACAAATTACACCAAATTAAGACCTTAAATAAGTGTAATTATGTTTGATTATCTTTGATAACATGATAAATGATCAATAAAACATGACAGGTCCGAGTTTTGACCGCGGTAAAGCAGTTCGCCGGCTGTTGCTACACATACAGCAGAGAAACAGACTCATTAAATATGAGCTAATTAAGTATTAATGGATCACATTTGGTATTTTATCGTATTTATTTATGTATATTTGAATATTCTTGGCAGAATTAAAGTGTAACCGTTTGTTTTAATGTAGTCAAACATGCACACATTGCATTCCTGCACTAGAAATAATGGTACTTTAAGTTTCTGTAAGATTTGCATGTTGTGAAACCAAATTGAATATTAAATTGTGTTGTGTGGTGATCAAGTGATTTATCTTGTGAATCCTCAGTGTTGTTCTAAGAAATAGAATCAGAATCTTTATTTTCACCAAGTACCAGGTGTGCAAGGAATTTCTTTTGGTGCTGGTGTTACCATATAAACATCTAATTAAATAATATAAAGTTGTACTATATATAAACATAGAATAAAAAAAATATAACAGCAACAACAACACTATAGCATTCGTAGCAACAGTATAGCATCCAAAAACTGATGATTATAACATTGAAACTACAATATTTAAGATAAAATTGATTATAATCAGATTCACAGCATTGTGAGAAATGTCCAGTTTGTCCAGTTCATTAAAACATCCCTGTTATGCCATAATCAAATAAAATGTTCTCAGATTAAATTCAACTTTATTGTCATTGTGCAGAGTATAAGAACAGAGCCGATTAAAAGCAGTAGCATCTAACCAGAACTACAAGATAGAGATTTTTTACATATAATGCATAATATAATAAGTGCAGAAGTGACCAGGTAAGTGAAATGAGGAGACACAAGATAATGCTGATTGTACAGAGTAGTATATAATTACATAGTTACAATAATTACAGAGTAATGAAAGTGGAATAAAAGTTGCTAAATGAACGAGTAATGAATGATAATATGTATGTATATGTATATAGATTTGTATTTGTGTACGATATTCACACTTATTGCATATGTTGCACAATAATTGATCAATATTATGTAAAGTTCTTGCACTGTTGTCACTTTTGCACACTTGGTTCACTTTAAATTACTTTTATTTTTAATTATATTTAAGCTTTTTTAATTTCACTTTTTAAATTTCTGTATTCTTACACTTTAGATTTTAAACATTTCTATTTTTGGTATAATATATATTTATGTGTACTTTATGTTAACTTTTTGTAACTACTGACTATGTATGTGACAAACCTTGATTTGATAATAAATAGAGTATATAAGTATAGCAGATACAGTGTATCACAAAAGTGAGTACACCCCTCACATTTCTGCAGATATTTAAGTATATCTTTTCATGGGACAACACTGACAAAATGACACTTTGACACAATGAAAAGTAGTCTGTGTGCAGCTTATATAAAAGTGTAAATTTATTCTTCCCTCAAAATAACTCAATATACAGCCATTAATGTCTAACCCACCGGCAACAAAAGTGAGTACACCCCTTAGTGAAAGTTCCTGAAGTGTCAATATTTTGTGTGGCCACCATTATTTCCCAGAACTGCCTTAACTCTCCTGGGCATGGAGTGTACCAGAGCTTCACAGGTTGCCACTGGAATGCTTTTCCACTCCTCCATGACGACATCACAGAGCTGGCGGATATTCGAGACTTTGCGCTCCTCCACCTTCCGCTTGAGGATGCCCCATAGATGTTCTATTGGGTTTAGGTCTGGAGACATGCTTGGCCAGTCCATCACCTTTACCCTCAGCCTCTTCAATAAAGCAGTGGTCGTCTTAGAGGTGTGTTTGGGGTCATTATCATGCTGGAACACTGCCCTGCGACCCAGTTTCCGGAGGGAGGGGATCATGCTCTGCTTCAGTATTTCACAGTACATATTGGAGTTCATGTGTCCCTCAATGAAATGTAACTCCCCAACACCTGCTGCACTCATGCAGCCCCAGACCATGGCATTCCCACCACCATGCTTGACTGTAGGCATGACACACTTATCTTTGTACTCCTCACCTGATTGCCGCCACACATGCTTGAGACCATCTGAACCAAACAAATTAATCTTGGTCTCATCAGACCATAGGACATGGTTCCAGTAATCCATGTCCTTTGTTGACATGTCTTCAGCAAACTGTTTGCGGGCTTTCTTGTGTAGAGACTTCAGAAGAGGCTTCCTTCTGGGGTGACAGCCATGCAGACCAATTTGATGTAGTGTGCGGCGTATGGTCTGAGCACTGACAGGCTGACCCCCCACCTTTTCAATCTCTGCAGCAATGCTGACAGCACTCCTGCACCTATCTTTCAAAGACAGCAGTTGGATGTGACGCTGAGCACGTGCACTCAGCTACTTTGGACGACCAACGCGAGGTCTGTTCTGAGTGGACCCTGCTCTTTTAAAACGCTGGATGATCTTGGCCACTGTGCTGCAGCTCAGTTTCAGGGTGTTGGCAATCTTCTTGTAGCCTTGGCCATCTTCATGTAGCGCAACAATTCGTCTTTTAAGATCCTCAGAGAGTTCTTTGCCATGAGGTGCCATGTTGGAACTTTCAGTGACCAGTATGAGAGAGTGTGAGAGCTGTACTACTAAATTGAACACACCTGCTCCCTATGCACACCTGAGACCTAGTAACACTAACAAATCACATGACATTTTGGAGGGAAAATGACAAGCAGTGCTCAATTTGGACATTTAGGGGTGTAGTCTCTTAGGGGTGTACTCACTTTTGTTGCCGGTGGTTTAGACATTAATGGCTGTATATTGAGTTATTTTGAGGGAAGAATAAATTTACACTGTTATATAAGCTGCACACAGACTACTTTTCATTGCGTCAAAGTGTCATTTTGTCAGTGTTGTCCCATAAAAAGATATACTTAAATATCTGCAGAAATGTGAGGGGTGTATTCACTTTTGTGATACACTGTATATACAATATATACATTACTGTTGTGCTGGTGTAAATAGTGCAATAGTGCCATATGCAAATTTGCAAATACTGATTGTGTGTACAGGTAAAATAATACACTTGTGAATAGTACAGAGTTCAATGTGATCTAAAGTGCAGTGGTATTTAAGGTGGTGTGGAACAGTTTAGCAGGGTTACAGCCTCAAGGAAGACTAATATAGACCAATATAAGACTAATATGGTAACATATATTAATCTGATGTGGTCACAAAGCCATTTGTAATATTTTTTATTTAATTTGTAAATTGCAATCCATATGTGTTTATCTGCTGTTATTGTTTTCCCTTTACTTAGCTGGAATATGTGACTATTCTTTGTTTGCAGGTTTCCCCACTTTTCGCGTTTACGGCAAGAATCCCAAACGGATAGATGCTCCCTTTATATGTCCACTACATAACCTTACTAAGACACTAGCCTATGCGTCCTATGTAGTGCACTTGATGTAAGAGTATAAACTATTTGGGACGGAGCTTACATTTTAATTCGTTTAGCTTTGCTCTTCACAGAATTGAACCCTGGTTTGTGTTTTTTTTAACAGATTAACACCTATATTGTAAAATGATGAACTAAGATAAAGTCATATCAAACGAAATTAACTTATATTTAATGTAATATTATCGAACTTAATACGTTGACTTTGTTAGCATGAGATCGAAAGAGGGAATAGCTAGTAAGCTAGCGCTAACTAGCAGCTAACTTTCTCTAAACATTTCAGCAATTTATTTTTATCAATGATTTATTTGTGGGATTATTTAGAACTAGAACTACTTTCGGTTGTGAGCACACTAATGTCATATTTTTTTTATGTTTTCATGTTAAAAATATACAACTTTATTTAGTAGATAACTCGTTAGCACAGATTAGAATGCTAAATAAGCTAACTTTACCTCAGTAAGTTTTTGTGACAAAAAATGTGACAGATATTATTTTTTAAAAATCATTTCTGGAAAGATATTCGAAATAATAGTTTCAGAAGTTGTAAGTCAATACAGTGATGTCCCTTTTTTTATTTTAGTACGTTTGAACTAATTATAGATTGTTGACAAATGAACTAAATTGTTTTATTTTCTTTTTATATTATACCCTGTTTTCTCCTAGTCTAACTTGTAGTAATTTTAATTCCCCAATACAATTCCAGCTGTGAATTCTCATAAAAAATACATATTCCATATAGAAAGGCACTGCCACAACTGGCAAGGCAGGCGGACATGATTCTGTGACCGTGCCCAGTCGCCAATCTCCATGGCAGGTTATAGCTACCTAAGTTAGACAGCAGGTTTGAGGTTGCAGCATCAATTTTGGCCCAACTAAAAATTGCAAGTTATAATCTAACAGCAAATATTATTTTTACATCTTGGCTTATGGTGAAATCGGTTTAATATAATGGTGGATTCGTTTAAATAGGTTTCTGTTATGATAATGTAAATGATAACATGCATAAGGTTATTAAAAAATGTTATAAAATGATGTGCATTTTACCCACACCTCTCCAAAATATTGTAATCAGGTCATATGTAGTGAAGCCAGATGATGGTGGAGTCTGAGGAATTCTGCTTCTCACTGGATAACCTGTTCTTTGATAGACCAGTGGTTCACGAGGTGTAAGTGGTTATAACATGATATAAAGCTGTATGGTTAATAGGAAGTAAACACAATATACATAATATACATAATTCTACAGAAGGCCATTATGCCAGGAGCAAAATGCCTGGCAGCTGGATGCGGCACCATCTATTTCTGAAATACCAGCAACCCAAGACCTTCAGAAAGAAGCAGAAAGCCTGGCTTTAACTGGTGAGATTGTTTCAATTAACTGATTATTGGTTAATTAATCCGATTGATCACGTTATTCATTTTTCTTCTGTTCACTCAGGTTTCTCTCAGAAGCCAAGGAAGTTTCTGCCACCTTGTAAAAGACCTAGTGGCAATGCTGGACAGGGTGTTGAAAGTTTGTGGGGACCTGAAATTACTTATACATGTACAGATACATTTCATACCCCTGTGGGTAGTGATCAAACCTGTCCTAATACACCTCTGAATGTTGGAGAAAACAGACAGTTCTGTTTCTCTACCAGCCCTCCAGTCAAGACCCGGTATGTATTTCAGTTGTTCCCTTTACTCTTTATCCTGGTTAGGGTCGCGACTCAGATTCACAGGGGAACACTGGGCACAAGGCAGGAATACCCTAAACAGGATGCTAATCCACTGTAGGGCTTCAGCCATGGCCAATCCAGTCTGTCTAGTTGCCCGACCGGTGAACCTGTATCTCAGCGGTTGTGGGGTGCCAATCAGATCCTACATAAGACACATGTGTACCATCTACAGAACAATTTCCAGATGTAACCCCGAACCTGCTGTATTGTTGGAATGAACCCAGTCGCACGAGACTTAACCAAGGCAGATCAACACTGTGCCTAAAAATCCACACCGAAGAAAGAAAACAGGGACAGACGTGAGAAAAAAACAAGTGCTGGGGTGTGGCACAGTCAGCTACTCAATCCACCAGCGAACCCACATCCAGATAAAACAAGGAAACTTAGAAACCTGGCTGTTATTGTGATTAATATGCACATCCCTCCACCTGGAGCGAATTGACGTTAAACGAGGCTGTAGTCCTGTCCTTTCACTCTGTTTTTAAGTGTTGTATTGTTCAATTAAAGTCACAGTTATTAAATGTTTTAACAGAAAGCATTGTTTATTAACCCTTTGATGCACAACCTGGGTCAAAAGTGACCCAACTGAGTTTTTATTTTCTATATCTTTGCAATAAATTAATTTTGTCATTCAAGCTTCCATGAATTTTTCAATTAACTTGTTTTCGATCATCACAAATCCTTATTTCAGTTTTATATTTTTTGCTTTTTTAATAAAAATCTTTTTTGTATCACTACCCTCCTAATGCACAACATGGGTCAAAAATGACCCTTATGTATTTACTATGGAATTTGACAGAAACTACTGACATCAGTAAGTGTTTGTAATCAAAAACATATTTACTGATCTTTTGAAAGACAACCAAAGATTAGGCCCTTGAATCTTGAATATGTCCAATACTATTTGCTTGCTAGCTGTTAACATATTCTAGTATAGATAGCTTTTATTAGCTAAGACAGCTAATACATGAATAACTGACAAATGTGCACATGAAAATATTCTTGAATGGATGAATATGGGTCATTTTTGACCCATGTTGTGCATTAGAAGGGGTTTGCTAAGCTTGTGCATAAAACATCTCTACTTGTTGCCTGCAGCATTAGAAAATCACAATATATGACGAAGTGCAGCAGCATCCATCGTTTCCAAGTGTCCAGTATTATCTTTGACTTACAAGCTTCTTTTTTATTTTTTTTTACTTTAACCCTGTAGGCTTTTTAGACCTCCCATAAGGAAGTTCAACCCGGTCTCCGTTCCAGCGACAAACGACCATGGCATCAGCCCAGTTGTCATGGCAACCCAGCATCCGCTCTTGCCGCCGGCCGTGGCTTCCTGCGGCCCTCTCGGAGAAGTCAGAGGCCAGAGGGAGGAATGCAGCGATCCCGAACAGAACGACGCCTTTGTTCTCCCTTTTACTCCCAGACCTCTTCAGATTCAAGGTAACACAGCATTCCAGCACACGATGGCATCTCCATCGCCATTCTGACCACCAAACCCCCCAAAATATAGGCAATCACACCCAAGCTTGCTATTTTTTTTGTTAATATAGAAACAAAGAAAGCCCAAAAGCACAAATATATTAAGCAGTGCTCCTGCTAAAGACCTGGGTACATCAGCGATGGCTTTAAAACACGAGGATCCAAGATAATATTCATAGAATGTTTTATTTGTAGCATTGTAGCAAATACTAGGTTCAGTTGCCTAAATAAATAAGTGCTAGACAAATGCCCTCACAGCAAGAAGGGTGTGGGTTTGATTCTCCTCTGTGTTCATGTGGGTTTCCTCCGGGAGCTCCGGTTTCCTCCCACAGTCCAAAAACATGCAGTCAGGTTAATCGGAGTTAATTGGGTGTGTGTATGTGTGGTGCCCCATCCAGGGTGTTACTGTGTGCCTTGCGCCTATTGAAAAGCTGGGATAGGCTGATTGGATAAGCGGTTAAGAAAGTGGGTGTTTGTATGTGCTAGTGTGTGTGTGTGTGTGTGGCCTCTAATGGACTGGTGACCTTCACCCAATGAATCAGACCCGCTGCGACCCTGACCAGGATATAGCAATGGTAAAACAGACACTGAATGAATGAATGTAATTTTATTTAAAAATAAATTTAGTATACAGGCCCCCAGGTGGCACAGCGGGATATTCCTCTAGCACACCAGCGCAGAGATTCTGAACTCCACCGGTCAGCTGGGCGCCATCTAGCGGGCATAATCAGCAGTGCCTGCAGCAGACACTAATTGGCTGTTGTGTCCGCTAGGGCGGGATGACCGGACTATGTGGGTGTCCCTGATTAGCAGATAGAGAGGCGCCTGTGCAGAGTGCACGGGAGAAAAGAAGGACTGTGCACGGGTCGGAGGAGGAGAAAATATACCCTCCTCGAATGCAGGCAGGGATCCCCCAGCAGCGGAAGACAAATCGGATACGCTAAATCAGGAGAAAAATGGGAGAAAATACAGAAATAAATAAATAAAATAGAAAAAAATGATAGTATAGTGAGAAATTACAGCTTTTTTGATATATATATGTGTGTGAGAAAGTCCTGTATGTTACATAAATGAGTAATTATTCAGTGCTGTAATGATTGAATGCTTGTTTTCTGTTCATTTAAGGCCCGTCTGGACAGGGGATTCTCCGTCCTGTGTCTGAAATCCGTATCCTTTTAATAATAATAATAATAAGTTATACTTATATAGCGCCTATGAAAACCTATGAAAAATGCTCATTGAAGAGATGTTTTAAGCAAAGATTTGAAAAGCGTGAGGGAGGAAGCAGAGCGGAGAGTAGGAGGGAGGGAGGGAATTCCAGAGGCGAGGGGCAGCACAGCTGAATGAACGGCCACCCAAAGTAGCCCGCTTGAACCTGGGAACAGCCAATAGATTGGAGCCAGAGGACCTAAGATTACGGGAGGAAGAGTGGTAAGTGAGTAAGTCGGCTAAGTATACCCGGGCCAGGCCATGTAATGCTTTAAAAGTGCGTAGGAGTATATTATATTTAATCCTTACGGAGGCAGTTTAGCCAAGACAGGTGTAATATGGTCAAATAGAGTCTCAGCAGAGTCTTGTGAAAGCAAAGGACGTAGGCGAGAGATATTGCGCAAGTGAAAATATGCGGATTTGGAAACCGATGCTAGATGAGAGTCAAAGGATAGGTGCGAATCGAAGAGGACACCAAGATTACGGGCACAATTTGTGGGACAGATGACAGTGGAACCAATATTAAGAGCCACATTTGAGAGAGTAGAGATAGCAGATTTGGGGCCAATATAAAGAAGCTCAGTTTTGTGTAGATTAAGCATTAAGTAATTGTTATGCAGCCAGGAATGTAACTTTTGTATGCAACCGGTAAGCGAGGGGGGAGGCACGGGGTCAGAGGGTTTGAAGCTAGTATATAGCTGAGTATCATCAGCATGGCAATGGAAGCTCAGACCAAACTGGCGTACAATGGGGCCAAGAGGGAGCATGTAGATGGTGAAGAGGAGGGGTCCAAGGACTGATCCCTGTGGAACACCTTGTAGAACCTGAACGGTAGCAGATGAGCAAATTGACACCTGCCGGTGAGATATGACTTAAACCAGGTGAGAGCTGTGTCCATGAGACCAATCTCAGACAGACGTGCCAATAGAATGTTATGATTAATCGTGTCGAATGCTGACGAGAGATCAAGTAGGAGGAGGATAGAGACAAGGCCGTTCTCCGAGGCGAGAAGAAGATCATCTGTAACACGGGTGAGGGCAGTTTCAGTACTATGTTTAGAACGGAAGCCCGACTGAAAGATTTCAGATAAGTTATTTGCGTCCAGGTAGTCGAGCAGCTGGGAGGCTACAACTCTTTCTAGAATTTTAGCGAGGAATGGAAGGTTGGAAATGGGCCTAAAATTGCTGAGTATGGACTGGTCTAATCCGGGTTTCTTGATGACAGGGGTGAGCGCAGCAAGTTTCAAGTCACCAGGAACCAATCCAGAGCTAAGTGAGAGATTGACAATGTGGGAGATTAAGAAGGGCAGTAGGAGCAGGATCAAGGAAAGAAGTGGCAGATTTCGATGTAGATATAATTCTCTCAATGGTATCGGCGTCAACAGTGGAGAAACACGGGAACGAGCAAGAGGAAGGAGAAATGTAAGAACCGGATTTAGAGGAGACAGATTCAGAAGTAGAGAGTTCACTATATATGCCAGACAGAAAGTGAGAAAAGAATTACAGAGATCAGACGAGGCAGTGACAGAGTCGGATGGGGGACACAGAATCTTATTAACAATAGAAAAAAGTTGAGACGAGTTATTGCCAGCTTTTTTAAACTCAGAAGTAAGGTAACTTGATCGGGCAGCATTTAAAGCCACTCTATAATTGGCCAAGTGGTCCGGGAGTGCCAAGGCATTAGGCAACTTTTAATCGTCTTTGTAATGCCAGTTTAAACTGCACTTGGCATAATACTGTGCCATCGTTTGACGAGCTCAGAGCTCAGAGGCGCCGCCTTAACGATATTTACACAGCCGCTAAGTTCAGGGACGTCTTTAGCGAGTTCCCGTACTTCAACTACGTGCAGAGTAAAGCACTGGACGATGTGAGTGTCACTTATTCCACCTCCTCGTGTTACAGTTACAGCTCGCTGCAGATGTAACGTGTGCTGTTTGATTCTGTTACAGGTTCTTTACACCAGCAGGAACTTTGTCGCTTGTGCCCCCACCGGCTCGGGCAAAACTGTGCTGTTCGAGCTGGCCATTATACGACTGCTGATGGAGACGGCTGAGCCCTGGAATGATGTGAAAGCTATCTATAGTGGGTTTTTCATATTTGTAAAGCATTCTCTGCACTTAATCAGTCGGTACCCAGAGAGCAGCTCAGATTTTGCTTGCTTGGACTCCCGGTTATGGATGGCTCTGACATTCTCAGGGCTCATGGCTCATGCATGATGACTTTGTTTTACTGTTTCATAAAAAAATCAGCCATCAGCTGGTTTTCATTTCATTTCTGCCACTATCGCTCCGCAGTGGCTCCCATTAAAGCCCTGTGCAGTCAGTGCTATGAGAACTGGAAGCGGAAATTCGGACCCCTGGGGCTGAACTGCAAAGAGGTGACGGGTGACACCGAGATCGACGAGTTTTTCGAAATTCAGGACGCCCACCTGATCATGACGACGCCGGTGAGTTTCCGCCCTGTGTGCTTCGTTCCAGACTGGGGGTGTAACGATACACTCCACCCACGATGCATTGTGATTCACGATACTGGGCTCACGATACGATACAGAAAAAGAATACGAATAAAGAAAGTATCCTGACATAAATACATTTGGCTGGAAAATTCCGAACCTGGCAACCCTGTAGTGACGTCAACCAGGCGAGGTGAATAGCGCCAGCGCCCTCTGCTGTGAGTGAGTATCGATTCGATTTGTAACTGTCTTGTGGTGCATCGTTACATCCCTACTCCAGACTGAACCAGAACTGGAACCTCTAACTTGTTTGATCGATGTTGAATGGTTCCTCTCTGTAGGAAAAGTGGGACAGCATGACGAGGAGGTGGAGGGACAACTTCTTACTCCAGTCAGTACGCCTGTTCCTCATCGACGAGGTCTGTCGGCTACACGCCACGCATCGAATGCACCAAGGCTCGGTCGGGGTCTGGGTTCTGTCCTGATCTGGCCCTGTGTTGCAGGTCCACGTGGTGAAGGACGTGACCAGAGGAGCGACTCTGGAGGTCGTGGTGAGCAGGATGAAAACCATACAGACGTACCGCGCGGCCGAGGACCCGGACTCGGAGACCCGCATGAGATTCGTAGCCGTCTCCGCTACCATTCCTAACGTTCAGGACGTGAGTATGTGCAGGTGGATGCATGGATGGGCGGATCGTCTTATGTTACGGATTCACTCCACCTTCACCTTGGTTGTAGGTAGAGATGAACCGATCGATCGGCTACGGATCGGTATCGGCCGATTTTTAATCAAAATATGCTCTCGGCGATCGGCGATATTTCCTAAAAGTAGCCGATCCGATGGTGTGATATATAAAGATCACGTTAAGTTAACAGCTCAGTGGATCGATCCAGACTTTGAGCTACGAAGCGCCAACCATCACATCACCATTCATCAACCATCGTACAGAAACCATCGTGAAAGCTCTTACGATGTAATTTCGCTGATTGTAATATTTACTTTAAAAAGATAATTCGACCCGGTCACATCTGAGTGGATTCTATCAGCACGTTATATAAACTCCTGGTTCACTTTGGTAAATCGTAAGCGGTTCTGACTTGTGATGTAGATGAGAACAGAAAACGTTACAGAGCCAATCAGAGGCAAAAGTTTATTCATTACCAAATTCGTTAGTTCAGGATCATCTGCTGAACTTTTAGAAAACTTTTAGCTCCTTAGACGGAACGAGTCTGACTCGGTTACCGCTCTGTGGTAATAGCAGTGTAATGAAGCTTTTTAATGTAAGAGAGTCACACAGAATGTTCTGTAGTAGCTGGTGTTTATTTAAAACCACGACATTTAATTAATAATAACAGTAAACACGGAGAGATAACTGAGAAGAGAAACTTACGCTTCACATAAAAACGAATCAACTCATGAATCGATGAATCACTTATAGCGATACTGTGAAAAAAGCGTCTCTTCTAAAGGCACAAACACACACACACACACACACGCTGCTCCGGTTTATCTTTACTGTGAGGCTCTTTTTAAGTTTATTTACTGCTAATCCCCCCCCCCCCCCTCCCGATCGGAATCGGCTGTCGGCCGATGTCCCTGAAAGGAGATCGGAATCGGTGCCAAAAACCCCGATCGGTCCATCTCTAGTTTTAGGTCTTGTGTAGCTCTTTTCTACCTAATTAACTCTGGATCGTGAACTGGTTCCGTTCAGGCTTTTTAGAACCGAACCTTGGTGCTATTCGTAGAACCGACCCGCGTTTGCACCAGTTTTTGCTGGAAACATCAACCCGAACCTAATCCCCTTCGGAGCGCAGCGTTTGTTTCACTGGGTCGCGAGCCTTTCTCTGTCGCTGCACCTCCGTGGAGAAATCTGAGAAAAACTTCACCTGTGCCGTCCCGTATATCAGGGGTTTTCAACCTTTTTAGGCATGCGCCCCCCTTCGTGTGCCGAGCATGACTTGCGCCCCCCTCCCCTTGGTGGAACAGCACTCGGTCGCATGTACCAAGCGCTGCTTCCACCACGCCCCCCTCCCCTGGATAAGGCACGGATGCCAACCTCCCCTTAGTGGACCACGGCTCAATTGCGGATGCCTGCCGCGTCCTCCGCCACCCCCACCCCCCCAAGGACAGCCGCTCGCACCCCCTTGGGCAAGTACTCGCCCCACAGGTTGAAGACCCCTGCCGTATATAACCTTGCCTAAAGCCTGCGCAGCCCTCATCACCCGTATTTTGTCTCTGAAGTTAAGAAACTTCATTATAAGTGGCCGTGAGGTTGATCCCCGGTTTTGAGTGATTGAAGAGCTGGTAGGAATCCGATGTGCTCGTTCTATCACTAGCGGCGAAGGAAAGTGTTCAGCCCCGAGGATCTCTGGTATCCATTTTTCCAGAAGGCGTTCAATATCTCTTCGCTCTGCGCTTTCTGGAAGCCCAAAAAGACGGACATTGGAGCGTCGTGATCGGTTTTCCATGTCTTCAGATTTTACTTTAGACTCTAGCTGCGTCGTTACATCCTCCGTCTCACTGATGCGGCTCTCGGCACCCGTGAGTCGGCTTCTGATGGACTCTAGATCCACCCTGATACTTGCCATACTCTCCATTACTTCTGTATGTCACTGCATGTTTTCTGTTTTGAGAGACCCGATGGCTTCGAGAATAGCTCCATGGCTGAATCTTGGGTTTTGTTTGGTGATATAGTGCTAGCCGTCTAAGTATCTGTTTTTGCTCTCGAATTTCGTTGGTTTAACTGGCATGTACATATGTTAGCTAATTTACATTTTAGATGCACCTTTAATGACTTGGAGTAGTGTTAAAATATCATTTGTTGTTCCGAGAGCTCAGGAGCACGTCCGCCATGACCGGAAGTCTCTTTTGCACCAGTTTTTAATGTAACCAACAACAGAGAGCGCTGAACAACGGAAGTGAACAGTAGTAACAAGCCGACCGGGCGTGTAGATTACCTGCGAGCGTTTGTGCTGCTGTTACAGATGTTTGTTTTGATCTAAAAAGCAAGCAGAGATTGACTACCAGTGATAAGAAGACGTTCTCCTTCCTCTACAACCTGACACGCCCATGGATGTCGTCACGCTCCCTGCTATTGAAAAACGTACCGTCCTTAGGTTCCAAACGTATTTATTTTTGGTAAAAATGCCCCGATTGGTTCAAAATTAGCTTCACAGAGTGGAACGGAAGCCGTCGTGAGATCCCATGCTAAATCTATAAATAGATACATAGATAGATCGATTCAACTTTACTGTCATTGCTCAGGACAATAAAGTACAAAAAAAAAACTTCTTCAGCCTCCTGCCTACTCCAAAAACAAACAAAATGTTAGTCTAAATGTTTCCCAGGCGAGAGTGAGTGGGTGATAGAGGAGAAATCAATAAATAAAAGCATTCAGGGAATTTCGTCTATGTACATCGTCCTGTAGGTATCGGAGTGGCTGTCGGACGAATCCGGACCGGCGGTTTGTTTGAAGATGGACGAGAGCCACCGGCCGGTGAAACTGAGGAAGGTGGTGCTGGGGTTCCCCTGCGGAAACAAGCAGAACGAGTTCAAATTCGACCTCTCGCTCAACTACAAGATGGCCGGCATCGTTCAGACGTACTCGGAACAGAAGCCGGCGCTGGTGGTGGGTCCGATTCGGCGGGGTTCTTACATGGTTGTGGTTTTCCGGCGTAACCGTAGTTACTCTGTGTTCCTGACAGTTCTGTTCCACAAGGAAAGGAGTTCAGCAGGCGGCTGCGGTGCTCGCCAAGGACGCCAGGTTCATCATGAGTATTGATCACAGGCAGAGGTGTGTCGATGGTTCTATTCTGTCTTTCTCTCGCGCTGCGCTCACACCGGCAGTGACCCGACAAAGCGCTCAGGGGTCAGTCATTTTTCATCAGTAGGAACTTAGCATTGAGCAGAGCGGTATGTGCTTTATTTCCTCCCCTGTGAAATGTTAGATAGCTGTTCCTACTAGAGATGAAGAAGAAACTCACGGTTGCTGTGGTAAACTTCCTCGTTCTTTACGATGCGTGAAGAATAAACAAAGAAAGAACAAACACACTTTTCTTGTCATATTGACGCACAGGCAGTGATGGACTACACAGGGACGAAATTTATAGACAAGTGATTTCCCTCCAGGATTTTTATTTTTAGTGGGAACGTCTGATTGGTATCTGATTCGTATCTGATTGGTATTGGATTCGTATCTGATTAGTATCTGATTTGTATCTGATTCGTATCCGATTTGTATCTGATTCGTATCCGATTTGTATCTGATTCGTATCTGATTCGTATCTGATTAGTTTCCGATTCGTATCTGATTCATATCCGATTCGTATCTGATTCGTATCTGATTCGTATCCGATTCGTATCCGATTCGTATCCGATTCGTATCCGATTTGTATCTGATTCGTATCTGATTTGTATCTGATTTGTATCTGATTCGTATCTTATTCGTATCCGATTTGTATCCAGTTCGTATCTGATTCATATCTGATTCGTATTTGATTTGTATCCAATTCGTATCTGATTCATATCTGATTTGTATCTGATTTGTATCTGATTTGTATCTGATTTGTATCTGATTTGTATCTGATTTGTATCTGATTCGTATCTGATTTGTATCTGATTCATATCTGATTCGTATCTGATGTGTATCTGATTTGTATCTGATTCGTATCTGATTCGTATCTGATTCGTATCTGATTTGTATCTGATTCGTATCGGATTTGTATCTGATTCATATCTGATTCGTATCTGATTCGTATCTGCTTTGTATCTGATTCGTATCTGATTTGTATCTGATTCATATCTGATTCATATCTGATTCGTATCTGATGTGTATCTGATTTGTATCTGATTCGTATCTGATTCGTATCTGATTTGTATTTTATTCGTATCTTGTATATAATTTGTGTCTAATTTGAATTTTATTCGTATCTGATTCGTATCTGATTCGTATCTGATTCGTATCTGATTCGTATCGGATTTGTATCTGATTCATATCTGATTCGTATCTGATTCGTATCTGCTTTGTATCTGATTCGTATCTGATTCGTATCTGATTCGTATCCGATTCGTATCCGATTCGTATCTTTTTGTATCTAATTTGAATTTTATTCGTATCCGATTCGTATCTGATTCGTATCTTTTTGTATCTAATTTGAATTTTATTCGTATCTGATTCGTATCTGATTCGTATCTGATTCGTATCTGATTTGTATCTGATTTGTATCTGATTTGTATCTGATTCGTATCTGATTCGTATCTGATTCGTATCTGATTTGTATCTGATTTGTATCTGATTCGTATCTGATTCGTATCTGATTCGTATCTGATTTGTATCTGATTCATATCTGATTCATATCTGATTCGTATCTGATGTGTATCTGATTTGTATCTGATTCGTATCTGATTCGTATCTGATTCGTATCTGATTTGTATCTGATTCGTATCGGATTTGTATCTGATTCATATCTGATTCGTATCTGATTCGTATCTGCTTTGTATCTGATTCGTATCTGATTTGTATCTGATTCATATCTGATTCATATCTGATTCGTATCTGATGTGTATCTGATTTGTATCTGATTCGTATCTGATTCGTATCTGATTTGTATTTTATTCGTATCTTGTATATAATTTGTGTCTAATTTGAATTTTATTCGTATCTGATTCGTATCTGATTCGTATCTGATTCGTATCTGATTCGTATCGGATTTGTATCTGATTCATATCTGATTCGTATCTGATTCGTATCTGCTTTGTATCTGATTCGTATCTGATTCGTATCTGATTCGTATCTGATTCGTATCCGATTCGTATCCGATTCGTATCTTTTTGTATCTAATTTGAATTTTATTCGTATCTGATTCGTATCTGATTCGTATCCGATTCGTATCCGATTCGTATCTGATTCGTATCTTTTTGTATCTAATTTGAATTTTATTCGTATCTGATTCGTATCTGATTCGTATCTGATTCGTATCTGATTTGTATCTGATTTGTATCTGATTTGTATCTGATTCGTATCTGATTCGTATCTGATTCGTATCTGATTTGTGGTCAGATCTTCTCTATCCGCTCTGTAGATACTGTCCAGTAAAATATGCCGTACTGCCATGGCATTTGCTTGGCATTAATAAAACCATGCCAACCAAGGGTGAGCACGAGCTCAGAGACACCCACAGGAAACGAGCAAAAGCGGTTATCCGTTCGGGTGACGAGGGGCGGGAAGTCACTGCCGGCGTGAACGCAGCTTTAGAAAGAAACGTGTGTGTGTGTGTGTGTGTGTGTGTGTGTGTACGTTTGTAGTGACGTAACTCACTGTGTTCGCACGCAGGCTGATGAGGTACGCCAACTCGCTCCTCGACACCAAACTCAGAGGTTGGTGCTCACAATTGCATCGCCCAGGTAATGAATTGTCCTTCCTGTCGACTCATGTGGTATGTCCTCTCTCCGCCCCGATTTAGATCTCGTCATGTGTGGTGTCGGGTATCACCACGCCGGCGTCAGTATGTCAGACAGGAAAGTGGTTGAGGATGCGTTTACGGCCGGCGACCTGCCCGTCCTCTGTGAGTGCACATGCACACCCATACACATATCAGCCGTGACATTAAAACCACTACATGGACTCCACCAGCAGGTCCTTCGGGGTCGGGGTCGTGCTGGTACAGGAAAGTGCCTTCATGTAATCATGAAAGGGTGTCCTAATACTTTCGTCCATATATTGTATATCTTCGCTTTGCTTGGGACCAGTTCACATCCTCTTTTTTTTGCAATCATCCATTAACACAGTTACCACCAGCACTCTGGCGATGGGTGTGAATCTCCCGGCTCACCTGGTGGTGATCAAATCCACCCTGCACTACGTGGGTGGAGCGTGTCAGGAGTACAGCGAAGCCGACCTGCTGCAGATGATCGGTAGAGCCGGAAGACCGCAGGTACGGTACTGAATTGAACTTGTGAACACGTGTTCAATACACGCTGATCTCAGACGTTATAGTCAAATGTATGTAGACACCTGACCGTAAGCTTGGAGGGCATCTTATTCCAAAAAAACAGCTCCCACTGTACTGGGAGGCTTTTCTACAAGATTTGGGAGTGTGTCTGGGCGGTACGGCTCTTTGTAAGGATCCACCGTTAGCTGGTGTGAAGAATCGACCAGTGGGGGGAACAGTGGTAGAGGAGATGTTAGAGGGAATTGGATATAAATAAAGTGGAAGGAAAGGAGTTAAAATACAAAATGAGGATGCGTTTACTTAAGATGTCGTGTGGATAAATAAGAACGAGAGAGAGTGAAGCGACTGGGCAGGATTGGAGTAGGAAAACAGAATAAAGAACAGCCTACACTAAATGGATGCCTGGCGGCACGACATGCCAATTAGAACAGGCCAAGAGTCGAGCCGAGAGCGTCGGCTAGCCAAATTGAACGCGTTTGGTGACATTTCAGCAGGACACACAGATACAGAACGTGCACACGAACACAAACGTCACATTTGATGGATCCCAGTACTGAATAATACATGGCCACGGCGAACACAGTCGTGCTGGGACTTCACGCTGTTCGGTTCCTGATGTGAATATTTCTCCCCCATACGCTTCAACATCTCAGCGGATGCATGAATGTGGTTCAGCAGCTCATTCTCTGTTCTGGCCATCTCATACAGTCGCTCAGTGGTGGGTGATTATCCTCCTTCAACCTTTTTTAAAAGCCTGAATGCGTCTTTCTTTCTCCTTCATTAATGTCCTTACCGACTGGGGTTAGTCCTAGGACTCAGCACTGCACTGATCTCCAGACTCCAGGTGCTCCAGCTCCTGGGGTTTGTAGTCCATTTGGGACTACAGTGGACCCCATTACTTGTAATTGTCTTCTTTCCTAGTTCGATTCATCAGCGACCGCTGTGATCATGACCCGCTCTCAGACCAGAGACAAATACCTGCAGTTCCTCAGCGGTTCCGAGACCATAGAGAGCAGGTACGGCGTCACGTCCATGTGCTCTCCTCATGGTTCTACCACAGCTTGAGGGTTTGTGATAGATCTTTATACGTCAGTGACTCTTTTTTTTAAGCCTGCACACAAACCTGGTGGAGCACCTGAACGCTGAGATCGTCCTTCACACCATCTCGGACGTGAACATGGCTCTGGACTGGATCCGTTCCACTTTCCTGTACATCCGTGCCCTGAAGAATCCCAAACACTACGGTGAGTGACGGACGTCGGTGTTATCGAGTCAGGGTTGCAGACAGCGTCACCGTTTGATTCTGATGCGTTTTAAGTCGCTCGTTGCAGGTTTTTCTGCTGATCTGGACAAATGTGGGATTGAAACCAAACTGCAAGGTACGTACGTCTTTCTGAGTGTATACGATCGTTATTGATTGATGTATTACGGGTTAAAATTTGTCTTCCGTCGTGTTCCAGAGCTCTGTATAAGAAACCTGAACTCACTGGCCTCCTTTAATTTAATCACGATGGACGAAGACATAAACATCAAGCCTAAAGGTGAGTGTTTCCATTTCTTATATTAAAAGTGCAGCTCGGGTGGCGCAGCAGTCAATTCCCCTGACCACGATAAAGAGGTGTTAAAAACAGTAAATTAAATAAAAGTGATTTACATCAAGAGCCTCACAGTGATAAAGTCCTGGGTTCGATCCCTTTCTGTGTGGAGTTTGCATGTTCTCCAATTCCTGATACGTGGTATCGAATCCAGCTCTGCTTCCCCGGTTCGAGGCTGGGCGGCTGTATGAGCAACGATTGGACAAAGAACCGGATGTGGGTCTGTCTCTGTCAGAATGCGATTACGACCTCTGCCGGCCGATTGGAGGCGCCTGCACAGGGATGAGGAAGAGCGCCCTTAGGGTGTGTCTCTCCGCATGCAACGCTAGGTGGCGCCAAACTCATAAATGCGTGGGTGGCAAAAGGCGTCCGGCTTGCTGCTCATATGTCGGAGGGGATACGGGTTAGCGTCGATCTCCTCGGTCAGGGCGGGGTTCGGCACAGACAGAGAGGAAGCACGATGCTAATTGAACAATTGGATGCGCTAAAAGGGGGGAGAAAAAGGGGGGGGGGAAATTATAAGTAAATTATATCAGTGTGGTACATAAGCTAAAATTATGGACCCCTTTTCCTGACCCTATCAAATTCCAAAAAAAAGGTTGGGTCAGTATGATGAAAAGCAAGTCAGGTGTAGCCCCGTACCTGCAAGAACTGGAAATAAACCCAATTTGCAGGATGCTTAACCCTGGCTGCTCCTGTATTTAGATCTGGATAACAGATTTCACAAGGAACGGCCCTTCCTGGGCTTGGGACCAGCACTAAGAGCGCACTAACAAGACTAGCGTGCCTCTCTATAACTGGGCTGTTTTGGTTGTCCCCAGACATTAGCCAATCAAGTTCATGCAGACAGCCGATTGGCTTGACACTACTGCTGAGATTTGAACCCTAGATTTCCAGATCTCTGCCGTAGTGAGTGGGCTCGCGTACTTTACCCCTGCGCCACCCTAGCACCCCCTAACCAAGGTAGAACAACACTGTGACTAAAAGACACAAACAGAAAGAATAACAGAGATAAATGAAATGGCCAAACTTGATATGTTAACATGATTTAAATCACATTACTGGTTTTTCTGACTGGATGGATGGATGGACTGTGTGTTGTGCACAGAGAGCGGGAAGCTGATGGCTCGGTACTGTGTGGCGTTTGACACCATGAAGCAGTTCAGTAAGGTGACAGGTACAGAGACATTGTCTGAACTGGTAAGTGTGCACCAGATGCCCCTTTATACCAGTACATTACTGGATATATTGTTCAACTACTCAACCTACTGTGGGTCTACAATGACCGAATGTAGCCCATCCGTTGCTTTGTACATAGTCACCCAGTGTACCCAGTTTATCAATCAAAAGAAACCCTTGTAAGAGAGCAATGACACTAACTCGGTCATAATATGGTAGCAGGTGCAGCAGTGTTGTTGGGATGCACAGGGAGCCACAGGGAGGGCTTGTATGGCTTGGACACTGATGTTGGTCAAGAAAACCTCAGTAGATGTTTTTGTTCATTTCGAAGCTGTTCAGTCGAGCAACATATGGGCTACAGTCGGTAATTGTACACCTACGTAGTTCATCTGTAGGGTAGGTGTAACTTAATAAAATAATGAATTAATGCCTGTGCCAGATAGGCGTTCCTAATTAAGTGCTCTGTTAGTGTATACAGCTACTAAAAAGTTTACAGGCTGCTCAGTCTGTCCGATACTGATCCCGTTAGATTGAGCTGATCTCTAAGGGGAAGGAGTTCAGCGATGTACAGCTGAGAGTGAGTGAAAAGAGAACTCTCAACATGCTGAACAAGGATAGGAACAGAGTCTCCATCAGGTCAGAATTGTACCTTTATTTATACACAAGGCATGCAGGAAAATACTGAGAAAAATACACTGAGTTCTAATGTCAGACCAGCAGGGGGCAGCAGGTTATAGAATCATTCCTACCTGTTGTGTCATTATGGCCAGCAGGGGGCGTAGAGGAGCAGGTGACTCAAGGTTTCCTCCCCACAAAGTAGCCAGGCTCTTATTGTGACCTTAATATGTATTTATTTTTTATGTATTTATTTATTATTTATTTTTATTATTTATTTATTATTAATTAATTAGTGTATTTACTTTTTTTATTATGTATTTATTATTTATAATTATTTATTTATTAGTTATTTATTAGTTATTAATTAATTAATGAATTTCTTTATTTATTAATTATTACTTATTAATTATTAGTTATTAATTATTATTTATGTATTTATTTTTTATTTATGTATTTGTTTATTATTAATTGTTATTTTTTTATTTATTATGTATTTATTTATTTATTATTATTTATTATGAATTTATTTATTATGTATTGATTATTATTTATTTGTATTATTTATGTATTATTAATTAATTAATAATTTTTTTATTATTTATATTTATGTATTTATTATTTGTTTATTAATTATTTATTTGTTTATTAATTATTTATTTGTTTATTATGTATTATTTATGTATTTTTTAATCGTGTCAAACTGATGCAGATTTACCGTTTAAATCATTCCGGTTTTGTTTCAGGTATCCGATGGATGGAAAGATCAAAACGAATGACATGAAAGTTAACTGGTACGATTTAAAACCTATATAAGTGTTTAAATACAGCTTTTCGGCGGGATACTCCTCGGTTCGAAACTCTGCGTTGCCACCGGTCGGCTGGGTGCCATCTAGCGGCAGTGCATAATTGACAGTGCCTGCAGGGAGGGATGACCGTACTACGTGGGCGGGGTCTTCAAACGCTGTGTAAGGACTCTGATTGGCAGATAGAGGCATCTGTGCAGAGTACATTGGTGGAAAAGGGTTCCGTTAAGGGCTGCGCGTGGGTTGGAGGAGGCGTAAGCAGCAGTACACCCTCCTCAACTGCAAAATATAGGGGATTCCCCAGCAGCAGAGGACAAATTGATTACACTAAATTGGGAGAAAATTCATAAAATACATATATTATATATAATCTCGGTGCTGGTGTATACAGGTCCTTCTCAAAAAATTAGCATATTGTGATAAAGTTCATTATTTTCCATAATGTAATGATAAAAATTAAACTTTCATATATTTTAGATTCATTGCACACCAACTGAAATATTTCAGGTCTTTTATTGTTTTAATACTGATGATTTTGGCATACAGCTCATGAAAACCCAAAATTCCTATCTCAAAAAATTAGCATATTTCATCCGACCAATAAAAGAAAAGTGTTTTTAATACAAAAAAAGTCAACCTTCAAATAATTATGTTCAGTTATGCACTCAATACTTGGTCGGGAATCCTTTTGCAGAAATGACTGCTTCAATGCGGCGTGGCATAGAGGCAATCAGCCTGTGGCACTGCTGAGGTGTTATGGAGGCCCAGGATGCTTCGATAGCGGCCTTAAGCTCATCCAGAGTGTTGGGTCTTGTGTCTCTCAACTTTCTCTTCACAATATCCCACAGATTCTCTATGGGGTTCAGGTCAGGAGAGTTGGCAGGCCAATTGAGCACAGTAATACCATGGTCAGTAAACCATTCACCAGTGGTTTTGGCACTGTGAGCAGGTGCCAGGTCGTGCTGAAAAATGAAATCTTCATCTCCATAAAGCTTTTCAGCAGATGGAAGCATGAAGTGCACCAAAATCTCCTGATAGCTAGCTGCATTGACCCTGCCCTTGATAAAACACAGTGGACCAACACCAGCAGCTGACATGGCACCCCAGACCATCACTGACTGTGGGTACTTGACACTGGACTTCAGGCATTTTGGCATTTCCTTCTCCCCAGTCTTCCTCCAGACTCTGGCACCTTGATTTCCGAAAACAGTACTTTGGACCACTGAGCAACAGTCCAGTGCTGCTTCTCTGTAGCCCAGGTCAGGCGCTTCTGCCGCTGTTTCTGGTTCAAAAGTGGCTTGACCTGGGGAATGCGGCACCTGTAACCCATTTCCTGCACACGCCTGTGCACGGTGGCTCTGGATGTTTCTACTCCAGACTCAGTCCACTGCTTCCGCAGGTCCCCCAAGGTCTGGAATCGGCCCTTCTCCACAATCTTCCTCAGGGTCCGGTCACCTCTTCTCGTTGTGCAGCGTTTTCTGCCACACTTTTTCCTTCCCACAGACTTCCCACTGAGGTGCCTTGATACAGCACTCTGGGAACAGCCTATTCGTTCAGAAATTTCTTTCTGTGTCTTACCCTCTTGCTTGAGGGTGTCAATGATGGCCTTCTGGACAGCAGTCAGGTCGGCAGTCTTACCCATGATTGCAGTTTTGAGTAATGAACCAGGCTGGGAGTTTTTAAAAGCCTCAGGAATCTTTTGCAGGTGTTTAGAGTTAATTCGTTGATTCAGATGATTAGGTTAATAGCTCGTTTAGAGAACCTTTTCATGATATGCTAATTTTTTGAGATAGGAATTTTGGGTTTTCATGAGCTGTATGCCAAAATCATCAGTATTAAAACAATAAAAGACCTGAAATATTTCAGTTGGTGTGCAATGAATCTAAAATATATGAAAGTTTAATTTTTATCATTACATTATGGAAAATAATGAACTTTATCACGATATGCTAATTTTTTGAGAAGGACCTGTATATATAAAATATATAAATAAATACAGCTTTTCTCTTATATAATTATTCCAAAAATGGCATTGCTCAGAATATTGCTGTGCGTTAAACCTGGTTGTTTTTCCTGCTGGACAGTCTGATTCAGGCTCAGCTGGGCTGCATCCCCATCCAGGAGTTCGGACTCACGCAGGACACGGGGAAGATCTTCAGAAACGGGATCAGACTCAGCAGATGTAATGGGTTTGGAATAAAAGCGGCAGTGTATTGAAGTTCCGGCAGTTACTGTGCCGAATCTCGACGTCTCACCAGTGTGAATGGTGTGTGTCTGTGTTTGTGCAGGTCTGGTGGAATTACTCGGTCAGAACTTCAGGAGGAATTTCTCTGCTCAGCTGAACGCTGTGGTTTTGGCCAAGTGTTTCCGAGCCAGATTGTGGGAAGATTCGCCGTACGTCTCCAAACAGCTGGACAGGATCGGTGGGATAAACCGCCTAAACATCTGGCAGATGTTTAGTTACAGACACGATGATCTTTGCAGGACATGAAATTAATGTTTTATTTATATATTTGAGCTTATCTTTCTCTCTTACCTCTGCTTTTATTTACATGAAGTATAAATTTGCGGCTTTGGTAACTGCTTTTTTCAGCTGCTTTATCCTGGTCAGGGTCACAGTGGGACTGGTTTGGGCGCAGAGCAAGAATACCTTTGACAGGTTGCCTATCAATCGAACCAGGATCTCAGCGATGGTGGGCTAGTGTAATACACTGCTGGACCAACCCAAACACCCAATATCACTTTACACTACAGGGATTAAAGTATTGGGACGCCCGCTTATAATGACTAAATTTATGTGTTTAAGCCGCAACAGTTGCTAACAGGTGTAATAAATGAATTATATAAAGGTAATAATATGCTTCCAACTTTTTGATCTGGCTCACATTGATCAGATTGGGGGAAATGACAGTTTATAAAGATATACACCGATCAGCCATAACATTAAAACCACCTCCTTGTTTCTACACTCACTGTCCATTTTATCAGCTCCACTTACCATATAGAAGCACTTTGTAGTTCTACAATTACTGACTGTAGTCCATCTGTTTCTCTACATGCTTTGTTAGCCCCCTTTCATGCTGTTCTTCAATGATCAGGACCCCCGCAGAGCAGGTATTATTTAGGTGGTGGATGATTCTCAGCACTGCAGTGACACTGACATGGTGGTGGTGTGTTAGTGTGTGTTGTGCTGGTATGAGTGGATCAGACACAGCCATGCTGCTGGAGTTTTTACTTACTGTCCACTCTATCAGACACTCCTACCTAGTCGGTCCACCTTGTAGATGTAAAGTCAGAGACGATCGCTCATCTATTGCTGCTGTTTGAGTCGCTCATCTTCTAGACCTTCATCAGTGCTCACAGGACGCCGCCCAGTGTAAAAAAACAAGGAGGTGGTTTTAATGTTATGGCTGATCAATGTAAAAAAAGATTAAAATTCACTCTCACAGCATGGTCGTTCAGTAATAATTTTACCGTGCTAGGGTTGTCACTGGCAAACGCGATGGTGAATGCCGGACTGACGTCGTTCAGCAAGATTGAAGCGACCAATCCTCGAGAACTGGAGCTGGTACGGACCCATCACACGTATGCCGCGTTTCAGCCGGTGAGCGCCTCTGAAAACGACTTCTGATGTCTGTTTCTGCCCAGATTGTGAACCGCCATCCTCCGTTTGGAAACCAGATCAGAGAGGCTGTGAGCCGACTCCCAAAATATGAAGTCAGTCTGGAACAGGTGGTTGTCTTTTACTCATTCATTCAGTCATTGTCTGTTTTATTACTGATTTATCGTATTTGTCGTACTGGATACTGGACTAGTAATCAGAAGGTCGCTGGTTTAAGCCCCTCCACTCCCAGATTGCTGCTGCTGCTGTGCCCTTGACCCTCATTTGCTTACACTGTATACTGTCACAGTACTGTAAGTCCTTTTGGATAAAAGCGTCCGCTAAACGTCGAAAATGTAAATGTAGTTAGGGTTGCCAGTTCATCCCATGGCACAAACACACACACAGGGCAATTTTATCAGCTCCAATTAACCTGACTGCACGTCTTTGGACTGTGGGAGAAAACCGGAGCACCCGGAGGACACGGGGAGAACATGCTCCACCTATGAATCGAACTCAGGACCTTTTTTGCTGTGAGGCAACAGTGCTACCCAGCATGGATTGAATAAATGAGGAGAATGTTCTCATTGGTTGATTTGAAAGGTGGGGTAATGAACTGATTTCTTATTGGCTGGGACCACTAAAGGGGTCGGTGTCTACAGATGCTGTTTAGGTGGCCCTGATGTTTTGGATCGATGTATTTCGAGGCTGCTGCACTACAATGTATTCAAATGTATTTATTATTTTTGCAGCTTCCGAGATACAGCGTCTTCAACGCAGAGCTCATCGTCGCTGTGCACCTGAAGAACTTTGAGGAGCTGTTGATCAAAAGGACTGCGCCCGACCACCATCACGTCACCCTGTTGATTGGAGACGGTGACAACAACGTGGTCTTCCAACAGAAGATCTCGTGAGATCTCGCTGCTCACATCTGGTGTCACATTTGGATTTTTTTCGGCTATTTTAAGTATTTTAAGCGTGTGTCGTGTTTTTATGAGCAGAGACACTCTGCTGTTGAAATCTGGAAGCTGGTCGAGGAAGTTTGAGGTCTCGAGGACGCCGATAGGAGACGAGCTCAGCATCAGTTTGATCAGCTCTGAATACGGTGTGTACGGTTTACTGTCTGTCCTGCCAATGGTTGAGGTTTTCACCATCTGCTGTACACAATATTGTAAAAAGGTTCAAGAATTCCCAGTCCATGTAGGGTAAAGCCCTCAGACGACACTGCACGAGAAACCATCATGTTACTGTGATAAATATAGTCACATGGGCTCGGGAGTACTTCGGAAAACCGTCGTCACTAAACACAGTCCGCCGCTGCATCAAGAAATGGAACAAACTCTATTATACAAAGAGAAAGCCGAAAAGTTCTCCAAGTTCTCTGAGCCTGAGCTCATCTCAGATGGACCAAAAGACAGTGGACACGTGAGCTGTGGTCAGATTATTATTATTATTTCAGTTGAGTTGTCCGTCCAAAGGACCATCCAGACTGTTATCAGCGAAAGGTGCACAAAAGGTACTGGACTAGTAATCATAAAATTGCTGGTTCAAACCCTAGCATCACAAAGTTGCCACTGTTGGGCCCCTGAGCAAGGCTCTTAATGCTCAATTGCTTGAAATGTATAGTGATAAAAAGTGTCAGCTAAATGCAGTAAATGTAAATGTAAATATCACACACTGTCGTGGTATGGGCAGTGATAGCTCAGTGGTTAAGGCACCGGACTAGTAAACAGAAGGTTGCCGGTTCAAGCCCCGCCACCACCAAGTTGCCACTGTTGGGTCCCTGAGCAAGGCCCTTAACCCTCGATTGCTCATCGTGTTCCGCTCATGGATAAAAGCGTCTGCTAAATGCTGAAAATGTAAATGTGATGTAAATGTATGGGGGTGCACCAGTGCTTGTGGCATGGGTGACTTGCATATATCTGGCAGTTGACATTCCAGTTCATCCCAGAGGATAGTACGACCAATAGTCTATTTTATTTGTTCTAAACGGTGCGGTGTTTAGCTTTTCTAACTTGTTACCTACATTAGAATTAGGCTTCTAATAAAATCTAAAGCTGTGAGACCATGCATGGCTTGTGTTAGCTGATGAGGTGTGTTTCTATCGTGTCTCTGTGCTGTGCCGTGCAGTGGGACTGGACATCCAGCAGAGGTTCACCACCTTCTACTCTGGAGCACAGACCTTCAGAGCTGATGTGTATGGCGTGGAGAGCCCGGTGTGTGCGCCACACAGAGCGCAGGGGTACAGAGAAGAAAGCAGCGTAGGTCAGAAGAACCAGGGTCAGCAGAACAGAGGTCAGAGGAACCAGGGTCAGAAGAACCAGACTGACAGAAGTATGTGGGCATCACAATCCAACATCACGTGCATTTATATGTTCCCTTCGTAGCCTCCACTCGTCTGAGACGGCTTTACACAAGATTTTGGAGTGTGTCTGTGGGAGCTTGTGCTTATTTAGTGGGGTCAGGCACTCTAATCCAGAGTGATGGGTGTGTCAGATAAACTGAATGCAGTTTATCAGTGTATATGTTCAGTAAATAAACAGTAAATAAACAGTATTTATGCCTTAAAATGCATAATTTATGCCCCGTAAAGGATGTGTTCACCGATTATGACTCAGACAACCTGAGTAAAAAGGATTATTTCATTAAATAATAGCAGAAAATTGTTATGCATGTTAATTCTCATTATTATTTAAATCTCTCCTCACTGTAGATTCGGCTCAGACTGATCCCAGCAAACGTCACTGCAACCACTTGTGTAAAAACAAGGACCTTTGTGCCCATGACTGCTGTGAGTCCCAGAAACACTCATGAGCCGTATGACGTGTAATCTGATTGTCTGGTTCGTTCATTCTGTTGCTTTGCTTCAGGTAAATCCGGAGGTAAATTACCCATGGTGCTCAAAAGGGTCGTGAATCCAGAATCCACTTTCTCATCCTACCTCCAGGATCTGAAGATGAGGAACGAGAGGCTCATGGAGACCCCCGTCAAACGTCTGAAGGTCAGCCAGCCTTATCATAATGATCAGTGTAACGGATTACGTATACGTACCTGAGCAGTGTCACGTCTGAGTGCTTGAAAAGTCTAGTCTTAAGCATCAGTGCATGGTTTTATTCAGTCGATTCAGATTAATCTGATGTGAATTGTGTTCTGAATGTTCTGAAAGCGAGCTGTGACGTTTATAAAGTTTGTAAGTGCGAGGTTGGTGAAGAACTGGTACTCCAGTCATTTGTTTTCTATTTATTTATGCATTTTCTCCCATTTTTCTCCCAAATCAGAGTAGTCGATTTGTCTGATTGCATTCGAGGAGGGTATATTGCTGCTCACGCCTCCTCCGACACGTGCGCAGTCCTAGCAGACCCTTTCTTTTCGCCCGTGCACTCTGCACAGGCACCTCTATCTGCTAATCGGGGTCCTTGAACAGCGTTTGAAGACCCCGCTCACATAGTCCGGGCATCCCGCCCTAGCAGAACCGTGATGGCACCCAGACGAGTTTCGAACCGAAGAGAGCTGGGGTGCTAGAGGAATATCCCGCTGCGCCACCTGGGTGCCTTCCAGTCATTTTTAAGGCAGCAGTAGACTGAGCGAACCAACAGGGGACGTTTATACCACCGCCTGGGTGATGCTTGTCTTCCTTAAGTCCTAAGTCCTAATCCATTTGATGCTGTAGAAAATAGAAATACCTGCATGGTTAGGTTAGTTAGTGTTAGACTAGCAAGGCTTTGAGACCTAGGCTTTGTTTTAGGAACCGATCTGTACAAAACAATAAAGAACAGGAGGAAACAACACGCAAAAAGTTTCTTACTGTTGATATTCCATCTATCCACGAGGTGCACTGTTGTTTGTCACCTGTCAGTCTGATTCAGGTTCTTATTTAGGACAGTTTACAGTCTTTATAACCTTCATGTGTTCCTACAGATGAGGATGAATACTGAGGCTGAAACTGTCAGCATGCAGAACTTCTCCTACAAACCAAAAAACATGATGCCGGCACTTACCAGGTAAATCAGTGAATGCTGCCCACTTGTAATATCAAATGTTTACCTTTATTTTGAATGCTGGCGTCCATAATGGTGTTTTTCTGCAGATTGGATGAACAGTATTTCCTTCAGAATGCGTCCCAATCCGTGGAAGCAGAGCAGAGGTACGCCACGCCCCAAGAGCAGCCTGATCGTCAGACATATCATGACGGTAAGCACATTTTTTACTACAGCAGGAACTGGTTTTGGTCTGCAGTGACGTATAAAGCTGCACAGTGAGCGGTCAGGCCGGTGCGGACGTGTATTAGACTGCTGCACCACGCGTACTTACCCATAGTTCTAACTTCTGTTAGATTTGCATGCATCTGATGAGGCTGCAGGCTTATCCATATCCCTGTTTTAGATGCTTCTGACAGACAGACGAGCAGAAATCCAGCCAATCAGAGCGAGGCTTACGGCACCACTTCACGCTTGGGCCTCAGCACTGACGGCAGCTTCTCATCCGATACCCTCAATGTGACTTTTGACCTCACAGTGGACGACTGGGATGACTTTGAGGATGAAAACTTGCTGCTTGCTGGCGACGATTCGTACGGCAGGAATCGGAATGACGACTGTGCTCAAGCAACGGGTGATTTTTTTTTTATTTTAACAAAAGGTTTAAATAGTTAACAGCTGATCACTCAGATCACACAGATCACTTAGATCACACAGATCACTTAGATCACACGATCACACATATCAGATTACATAGATTGATCACACAGCAGCCTTTATTTTGAGGGCCTAAGTTTACCAATGGCTCTGGTCAGTGCCATGTGGAGTTTTGTATGTTCTCCCTGTGTCTATGCGAGTTGTCTCTGGGTTCGAGTGAGTTAAGTGAATTGATTCATGTCCGGTTCAGAGAGTGTTTCTGGGTGGCAGCAGGACCTTCCAGGACCCTGACCATGATAACGTGGTCCAATTAAAAGGAAAAAATAGAATTAAAAAAAATTAGGAAATGAAGAATAACAGCGTTCCAAATAATAATAAAAAATAGAGAATAACTATATTCTAGCTGGTAAAAATGTTCTAATGATGTTTTACTTATATTTATTTATATTTCTTTATCATTTATTGTTCCTTTAGACAGTGTGGTGGCTGCACCAGGATCAGTGAGACCAAACACACCATTAAGGTCAGTGGAGCTTCCTCACCTTCATCTCTTCATCCTCCAGGTTTTAATATTGCTGGTATTGAACTGATGAGCTTCTTATTGTTTTGAGGACTGGATGTGAGACTTCATCACTCAAAGCTTCACCTCCAAAACAGATCAACACGGGAGGCGTTTCACTCGGAGGTCGGTTTGATTTTTTCTCGAAGAGAGATTCACAGAGAGGAGAGGAGCACAGAGGCTTCACCGGGTATTTCAATTGACTCAAGCTGTAACTAATGTGTGTAACTACTGATGTAAAATGGAGCGATTCTAATGTGAAATGTATTTTGGCAGGAGTGGGATGGAGGAGCGTGAGGAGGTCGACATGTTCCTCGGGATATTTGATGGGATTTTCTAGAGTTTCCCATGATTGCAGCTCAGTGCTGAAGTTCTTTAGTAATTAATATTCTGTGTTTGTTCATATTTAATGCTGTTTGTTATTTGTGTTTTGTTTAAATCTGAATAAAATTCCAGTCCCTCCAGATTCCCACTAGGTGTCGCTGTATAAACATAAACACTTTGCTTTGTATACCGGGACACAATCGGCTGGTTTTCTGTTGCAGACAAAATCATTTTGATTTTATTTCACTTTATTTTGGTCAGGATCGCAGCAGGTCTGTTTTTTTCTTTTCAAAGCTGGACCCACTGCGACCCTGACCAGGATAAATCAGCGGTTAAACAGACTATAAGTAGAGGAATGAGTGAATTTATTCTAAAGGTGTTTTATATATATATATTTTGTTCATGTATTTTCTCCACCAATGCCGATCCCCGCTCTGATTGAGGAGAACGAAGCTAACCCACGCCCCCTCCGACACGTGGGCAGCAGCCGTATGCATCTTATAACCTACACTTTTACGAGTGCAATGCGGATCAGCGTGGTGTACGGAGAGACACACCCTGAGAGCACTCTTTCCTCATCTCTGTGCAGGCGCCACCAATCAGCCAGCAGAGGTCGTCATTGCTTTAGTTATGAGAGAGACATAACAGCAGGCAGAGCCGAGATTCGATACGATGTATTCGAGATCCCAGCTCTGGTTCCAGCGTGTGTTTTTACCGCTGCACCACCTGAGCGGCTTATCCTAAAGGTGTTGAATAGGGTTCCTCCACACCAAACCTGGTGAACCGTATCTTTATGGGTCTCACTTTGTGCACAGGGGCACAGGCATGCCGGAACAGCAAATTACCTTCCCTAAACTGTTGCTGCAATGTTTAAACACCCTGTTTATAGTGCTTGATTTTCATGCTGGCAATAACGACAGGAACAATATTCAATCCACTTCAGTTTATTGGTACAAAAAGCAAACAAATACAGTCACAGACATTTTTTATTAAACATCCAGTTTGTTTTTTAATGTGGTTCAAGAAACGGGAACAGATATTTGAGGAAGGTTTAGTCCTGCAGCTCCGGGTTTCTACCCTGATGAGATTCAAGCTTAAAGAAAGAAGAAATCTCAGTACTGGAGGTAAACTAGGTAAAAACTGCATTAAATCATATCTAAAAGAACTGAGTCAAACGGTAAGTTTGTTTCTGATTTACAGTTCTGTGTGTATTAAGCTCTTGGGCGTGGCTGCAGTAGATTTACTTTTACATTTGCAACATTTAGTGGACGGTTTTATCCAAATCGACTTTTGACTAAATACAGTTCAAGCAATTGAGGGTTAAGGGCCTCACTCAGGGACCCAACAGTGGCACCTTAGCAATGGTGGGGCTTGAACCGGCAACCTTCTGATTACTAGTCCAGTCCCTTAACTGCTGAGCTGCCACTACCCAGATTTTAGGGTTGTTTAAAGAATCTGGTTAATAGGGCGTGGTCCGGAAGGACGGATGTGTTAAAGAAAATAAAAGGTTTATATATTTATATGAAACGTGTTATTCAGTGGAGTAATAAAGAATGAATAAAGAATGAATAAAGTGAGATCAGACGTGTGATCAGACGTATTTCTGTTCTCTCTCACTGCTCCCATCCGCTGCTCTGGACTGAGCTGGTACTTTATACATCACCGCCTTATAGTTCCTGTAAAATAAAAACATTTAGCTTCAGGACTTGTATGTATTTGTATAATTTATTTTAATTTGTTTTTTATTTTATTATTATATTTATTATTGTTATTATTACTATTTTATTACTATTTAGTAAACCAACTTATAAATATGGATTATATAGTTAGTAATTGATATTAAATTGATATTATTGCTATTGTTTTTTAATATATTTATATTATTATTATTATTGTTTATATTATTTATTATTTTAAGTATTTTTAGATTTATATTATTCATTATTTTTGTCATTTGTATTTATTTTTTTATTATTACTAGTAAATCTATAGACAATAAATACAATGAACCATTTATTATTATTATTATTATTGTTATTCATTTTATTAATTTATTAATATTAATATTATTTATCATTTTTATTTATTATTATTTTATTATTATATTTATTATTGTTATTATTATCATTTTATTATTAATAGTAAACTAACTTATAAATATAGATTATATAGTTAGTAATTGATAATAAATTTATGTTATTGCTATTGGGTTTAAATATATTTTTATTATTATCATTATTTTAAGTATTTTTTTATTATTTAATTATGTTATTATTACTAGTTAATTACTTTTTATATTGATTATAGTTATTAATTGAGATTATATTTATATTATTTTTATTAATTGTATTTTTATTGTTAATTATTGTTTTTTATTTTTTTTATTTATTATAATTTTAGTATTATTATTTTAGTTTTTGTTAATTAATCATATAGTAAACCTTCCTACAAATAAATATTGATAATAGTAATTGTATGATATTAAATGTATTTTAAATTATATTAAATGTATTTAAGCTAAGTGACTTTTTATTTTATGTAATTAAATATCAGCATTATGTGTGTTGGGGGGGGGGGGGGATACTTACGGTGTGCTCTGGGCCTGCATCCCTCTGAACGCCACACACTTCAAAACTCCTCCTATCAGCAGGACGCCCCCTCCGATCCAGGCCACGAATAGGGCGGGTCCGAACGTGTACCTGCCCACCAGAACAAACAGCACCATGATTAAGTGTTGACCACGCCTAGCTACAGCAGATAAACACACACACAGCAGCGTAGTGTGGCCTGCTTCAGTCTAAAGGGTTCTTATCTCGGCTTCTGTAGCGCGATTGTGGGAAATATTCGCTCTTTTTCTTACGTGGTAGCCATGGACATTCCTCCCATCCCCATTCCTTCCATCTCCATCTGGTTCATCCCGCCGTAATTGGGGTTGTAGGTGGTCATCCTGAAGCTGGCCACGATCTGGTTGGCGTATATAGAAGCTCCGATGATGCCACAGAGCCCTACAAATAAAAACACAGAAATAAGTGATTGTTTGGATTTTGTCTCCTTTTCTTTCAATTTAATCATATTCAATTCCCACTTCACACCTCCCACAACCAGCGGTGAATTATTTTTCATTTTTCATAATCTAGTCATATCCAATTCCTAGATTGCATTTTGCTTCCTCTCTACTGCTGCAGACCTCCACTCCTGACCGAGGAGAGCTGTGACTGGTACAGATCGCTTCTTTTCACCTGTGCCAGACGGGTTCATACGGAGATCCATATCGCAAACCGATCTCCATTATCCCTCGTCTGTGTGCAGTACCATCGATCATCCAGCAGAGGTCGTAACTGCAGCAGTTATGAGGAGTCAATGACTCAAAAGTGCCTGAACCAGGACCAAGTTTGCTTTGCCTCTACTAACCGAGTGGAGGATGGTAAGAGAGGCAAAAAATCCCCAGGATCACTGTTGGACAGTTACTGCAATAAAAGCTGCGTTTTGGGGGGCACCAAGTTGGTGATTATCATAATAAAAGTGAATCAGGTTGCTTCAGTCGTTTACCTGCTATAGCAAACATGATTCCGGCCGTCAGCGTCATTTTGGCTTTGGTCGACTCCTCGGCGCTTCCTATTTTCAAACATTTCAGCGAGAACAAAGAGATGACGGCGGCAGCCACGCCCAGGACCGAGCCGACCACCATCAGCGCCCTCACGGCCTGGAACTGACCTGAGAGACGACACGGCGCTCGTTATAATGCAGCGATGAGCAACGACGTTCATCATCAACAGTAATACAAACAGTACAGAGTAACAGTAATGATACACAGGCGTTCACGTACTAACTGTGAACGTGTGAGTGAGTCGGGTCTGTGTCAGGATCATCCTGGACAGGGTACCGATCTATCTCAGGGCATTTAGAGTCGCCAATCCATCTTCTGCATATGTTTGAAAGGTTGAAGGAAAACCAGGATACCTGGAGAACATGTTGAACTTCATGAACAGGGACTGGAGCCGAGGTTTAAACCAACATTGTGCCACTATGTAGCGTAAATGTAATTTGTCAGGTGGTGTGGTGGCACAGGAGGGTGGCATGCATCAGCATGAAGACATGGGTTTAATCTTTACCCCTGGTCACTGTAATGTCCGTAAGTGCCCCCCCCCCTCCCCCCCAAACATGCAGAAGATGGATTGGCTCCTTTTAATTGCCCCTGAGTGTGAGTGACTGAGTCAATGAGCATATGTCTAAGGTCTGGTGTCTATTTCTGCCTTGCTTTTAAAGTTTCCTAGTGGCACCGGACCCACTGTGACCCTAACCAGGATGAAGTGCTTCCAACCTTGTGCCAGCAGTTTGGGGAAGGCCCTTTCCTGTTCCCCTGTGCACAAGAGTGAGTTTTGTAAAGACATGGTTCTCGGGTTTGGTGTGGACTAGAATCTTGATTTCGATCCAGATCGTCTCATCATCACTGGCAGACGTTACAGACGGGCACAATTCCCATAGACATGATCCAACATCTTGTGGACAGCCTTGCCAGAGTAGTGGACGCTGGGTAAAAATGCCTGAGGTTTTGGAATAGGACAGGTAAAGCAAGCTCATTCTCAGGTGTCTACATACTTTTGGTCACCCAGGGTAGATTATGAGGTAGTTTCAGTGAAGTTGTCGCTATGGGAACGGAAGTGGATCAAAGGGGAATTTGGAGCTTTGTTTGTTCGATTCTTGATAACATTGAGTCCATGTGGGCGTGGCTGCTCCAGTTCTGCATTCGTCACCCCGCCGGGGAACCAGGACCCGAAAGCAGCGTGAATATTCAGGTGGTTTCTGTACCGGCTACATTATTATGAGCACAGCTGGAGGTGTGGGTGCTGCACATTACCACGGCACCTGAGGACCTGGGTTCGTTCCTTCATCACCCTGTCTGTCTGTCAGGACTTTGGCATCTTCTCCCTGCGTCTGCATGCAGAAGGTGAATTGGTTGCTCCTGGGTCTGAGTAAATAAATACTCAATATGGCCAAAAGTATTTGGACGCCCTGGACAGGGTGCCAATTCATCACAAAGCCTCGGGCACAAACAGACAAAGTCATTGTTGAGTGTGTAGGGGCCCAGCTAGCTGATAACACCACTGAGATACGAACCCTGGAATTCATTTTAGTCCCCCAAACCCAGTTAGTCCACATTTCAATCCTTCTGACCCACCCAAGTCCACATTTCAGTCCTCCAAAACCACCTGAGTCCACATTTCAGTCCTCCGAATTCAACTAAATCCACATTTCAGAGTCCTAAACCCACCCAAGTCCACATTCTAGTTCTCCAAACCCACCTGAATCCACATTTTAGTGTCTTAAACCCACTGTAGTCCACATTTCAGTCCTTCTGACCCACCCAGATCCACATTCTAGTCCTCCAAACCCACCTGAGTCCACATTCTAGACCTCCAAACCCACCTGAATCCACATTTTAGTGTCTTAAACCACCTGAGTCCACATTCTAGACCTCCAAACCCACCTGAGTCCACATTCTAGTCCTCCAAACCCACCCGAATCTACATTTCAGTGTCCTAAACCCACCTGAGTCCACATTTCAGTTCTTCTGACACACCCAAGTCCACATTTTAGTCCTCCAAACCCACCTGAATCCACATTTTAGTGTCCTAAACCCACCATAGTCCACATTTCAGTCCTTCTGACCCACCCAAGTCCACATTTTAGTCCCCTAAACCCACCTGAGTATCCCAGAAGGCCGTAGAGAGGGCGGCACTCGGTGAATCCAGATGTGGTCACTTCACAGTCCTTCCACAGGCCTTTATACGTGTAGACAGAGGTGACCACATCGCCCTGACGGTCCTTGGTGCTCCAGTTGTTCATGACGGTGGCAGCGATGGTCGCGGCCAACCCGACGAGCCCTAACACGAAGCCGCCGGTCTGTAACCCGCTGGTAGCCATGTTCGATTCCTCCAGCTGTAACGGCCAGTGAGAAGGTGGAAGAAGAAATGGTGGAACAGGGAGGAGCGTTTGGGTTTAATCTCGAGGGAGTGGACATGAGAACGCCAGCGCTGCTGCCAGGGCTTTTCTATGACTGGCACCTTCAGTGAAATCAGAATGGTTCTTCATACCTACAGGGTGTCTCCAATCATCCTGACTGCACGTCTTTGGACTGTGGGAGGAAACCAGAGCACCCGGAGGAAACCCACACAGACAGGGGAGAACATGCAAACCCCAAACAGAAAGAACTCGAACTTATTTATGTGAAGCAACAGTGCTACTCACCGAGCCACCCTGTCAATAAAAGACTTTTAGATAAATTTTAATTCTAATCTGCTCACTTTTGTTTCTGGATCAGATTCTTTCACCTCTGTGAGCCCATTTCAACAAAGAAAACCCAAAAATATGTGGACGGTCATTCATGGAAGCATTTCGTATTATTTAATAGGGTGTTGTGTTATTTGTCTTGCAGCTTTGATGGAGGAGACCAGTAAAAAAAAAACCCAGAAACGTTTCCTTACAAATGAAGAAACGTTTAATTAAAATAATCTGCATGAGAAGCACAGAATGTATAAAACAGTTAAAGGAAGTCAAACTGTTGTTCCTTATCACAAAATCAACAAGGTGTGTAACAGAGACTCAGACGTTTCTTATCAGCCTGTTACGCTGTGAGAGTCAGAATGCTGTTTCTAAACGAACCAATCAGAGGGCTGAGACGAAGAACAGTGTAAGCTGATTGGTTTCCCATCTCCTCATCTGATTTGTGCAAAGTTTGTTTTTAAACCTTCATGCTGGTGTGACGTGATGGAGCCACATGCTGTAGTGACCGCTGGTGGGTTTCGGTTACAGAATCATGCCCTCCTGCCTTGCCATTTATGGTCAGCAGAGGGGGCACGGAGGTGCAGATGCTTGACATGTCAGTTCCTCTTAATTGACAGTCCTTGACAGTCAGTTGTCGCCTGGTTGAACATTAATTTGCTCCAGGTGGAAACGTTTCTATTCATCATGGTTTCTTCCTCACATTGTTACGGTCTCTGTTGACACCCTGCGTTTCTCTTAGAATCATGTTGGTTATAAGTACAGTACATGGAACAGTGGTCTCCAAAGAAAAAACAAGATAAAAACAGGTCTGAGTAAATTATAAGCTGCTGGAACACAGGTGTCCCTGTCCACAGTCAAGCGAGGTTTACAGATCATCATGCAAGAAAGCTCGGCCTTCTTGGTCCATGTAAATACAAACAAACTTCATTTGAGCTTTAAGGTGCTGATTTTTAAGCAGGCACTTTCGTTACAGCCCTCTCATTTATATCCGGGCACAGAAAAGTCCCCAGCTGAAGTAAATTAGAGCGCTCGATTGGCTGAGTAGTCTGTACATTAGCCCACAACTGCTGAAATCTGGGTTCGAATCTCAGGGATGCTATCGGCCAGTCTGTCTACACAGACCTGATTGGCTATGTCTGAGGGGGGTTAAAGCCCTGCAATTGATAGCAGGGGTATTCCTGCCTTGTGCTTGGTGTTTCCTGGTGGAACTGATCCCGCGACGACCCTGACCAGGATAAAGTGGTTGATAAAACTGATTTAAAAGAATAAAAATGGAGTAAATCAGGAATATGAACAGATTAGGAGCACATGCTACAAAGTTAATGTAATGCATATTAAACGGGGATTGATTATTAGCAAGAACGCATGTCTAGGTTGCGTTCTTGCAATGCGCTTATTGTTTTCCGGACCCTGTGCGACCCTGATCAGAATAAATCCGTTAGTACAGATTTGCATCCACCAATCAGATGCGCTCTGTCTCCCTCTAGCGCCGCTTGTGTGTACTGCAGGAACCTAAAGTAGGCGGGCTTTAGTTTGACCCGTCAATCAAATCGTCTTAGCCAATCAGAGTGCAAGCTAGGACATTCAGGGATTCTGATTGGTTGCTCGGCGCACAGCAGTAGAGTGGGCTGAGGCTGGAGAGGAATTTGCAGTTTCCTCACAGTTCGGTTTGTTCTCACCGCCGGAGAAAAAAGGTAAATATGTGGATTTGTTTATGTTTTATTTTGTATTTCTTTAAGGGAGAAGGTTTATTAGGTTTATTTATCTTTAAACAACGTGAACATGTCGGTCGGTGTAGGAATTATTGCGTTTAAATTGAAATAAATGACAAGCTAACGTTTCCTGCCCGGCTAACCTCAGTGTGTACTGGCTCTGATCAGTGTAAAAGAGCTCAAACTGATTTATTACTTTTTTTTTATGTATTTTACATTAAATTATCTTTAAATACTTCATATATTAGTTAAATAGGTGCTAGTGGGGTCAGTTAAATCAGTAAGATCAACCATCAACCCTTAGCTAATCTAAGTCTTAAGTTTTAATTGCATATACAATATATAATATAAAAGTGCATCAGTCATTTTAATTCACTTTATTCATTTATAATAATAAACACGTATTTTTATTAGAATATCTGTATAAATTCAGCATGTTTTACTCTATAAGCAGCTCACATCCTGCTCTGAGTGATTATTTAGTGTTGAAGCACATTCCTATCATTCCTGTACAGACTGTTAGGAGAGCAGCTCTGTCTCCTTATTAAAATGATAAACATAATAAAAATAATCATTATAATATCTAATAACAACATAAAAGCAGCAGTTTAAACTAATATTTCATATCTGCTCCAGTAGCAAAATGTTTGGTAGAAATTTGCATTCGTTTATATTTATATTTATATTGTTCTGTTGTTGGAAGCAGGTCAACACTTATTTATTTATTTATTATTTATTTATTAGGATTATAACATCATGTTTTACACTCTGGTTCTATTCACAGGTAGTTACTGCTTACACTTATCTCCAGTTCACCTCACTTGCACGTCTTTCTACTGTGGGAGGAAACCGGAGCACCCGGAGGAAACCCACACAGACACGAGGAGAACATGCAAACTCCGCACAGAAAGGAACAGGACCGCTCCACCTGGGAATCGAACCACTGAAGCCACCGGACGGGCCGACACAACTACACAAATTTACGGTTACGCCTTTTAGCAGACGCTTTTACCCCAGGGTACATATAACTGTGGTCAACATCAACATCCCTGACGCTGGGAATGTGAACTCACGCCCCCAAAAAAAGGCTTAAAGTGTTCAGATGCTACAGAATGAAGTTCCTGTTTGGAGAATGAAGTTGATGTTGGTTGGTTTGTTCTGTGCCTGGACAGGCCGGTAGCACCACTGAGATTCGAACTCCGGGGCTGGAACTCTTCACGGTGGTGGGCTAGTGTGTTCCCGCTCGCACCGCCCCGGATCACCACACGTACCCCTCAGCTAGGTGTTCAATCTGCCACCGCTTCTTTTCACCTGCCAGTCTCGGATTCTCACAGAGAGAATCTCTTGCGCCACTTGCGTAGACACCCAGACCAGTCCTGTCGACTGCATAGCACAGCGGAAAGAAACCCCGTCCGCCCTTCCCCTCCCACAAACACGGCCGATTGTGTAGTGGCATCATGTTTGACCCCCGAACCCTTCTTCGTTCATCACTTTTTATGTTGCAATTTAGCCAAAAATCCCTAAACTGTAAAACTTTCCATGCTACCTTCCTCAGATCAGAGGAAAGACGAGGTGGCGGCTGTTAAAAGATTTTGTCTCCTGGACTCGGTTGGCGTACTTTGGCTGGTTGTTACGATGTCAAATTATTATTCTCGTGGTTGTGCAGCATCTGTACAAAAACCCGGAACCGCTCTGAATGCTCAGCTTTGTCTTGGTCCTTCCCTAAGCTTTACGATCTCGAACAGGAGGGAAAGTCGAAGCTATTTGTGTCCAGACTGCTGAGCCGAGACTCGGTCTGGATTTGCATCTGGTCCAGCACTTCCTGTTTCTGTTTTAGATCGAGTGGAAGGTCAGACTTCCTGCTTCAGAGAGTATCGAGATTCACAGTTCAGTGAAAACCTCTGACATTAAAAAAACTGTCCAAAAAAAAAATGTTGGGACGGTAGGAGGAATTTAAATCAGATCGGTCATCAGCGGGTCGCAAATCCTGTTGACCGGCGTTCAGTTGAAGGCAGTGCCGAGATTAAATATTTAACGTCCCGACCAATCAGCTTTGTTATGAAGTTAATGTTCCAGAAAAGTTAGGACAGGGATCGCTTCATCCTGGTCATGGTCACTCGGGGTCTGGTTCCATCGGGAATCGTTGCGCCAATTCGTCAGCCATAGAGATTCAGCCTGTCGTGTCTGTGTAGATGCCCGGCAGGTGGAGAGCACCGCTAGTATGAGGTTCGAACCTGGGTCTCGGAGGTGGTGGGTTAGTGTTATAGACCGCTGCGCCACTCGAGCGCCACTTTTTTTTATCATGGTTCGATAAAACACTTCAGAGGCTCAACACACTGCAGACAGGCCAGTCTAGCACTCGCACTCTCTTATGACAAAGCTGCAGTGTTGTAAAGAGACTAGAACAGGGTTTGTGTTTTGTTTTCTCTCCCCTGATGTGAGTTACGCTCGTGACTGTTTTTGGAGCGGCGTTAAGTTCAGATCAGTTAACTGGAGGAGCAGGATGTGGCGCGTCTGCGGTCAGACCCTTTCAGCGTCCGTGAGCTCACTTCCTGTGCGAGCGCAGCTGTGTTTCACTTGTTGGCGTGAGTCTGGTTGGTTCCATCTTCAGCGCTCGGTGCTTCTCTGTTCCAGGTTTGGATCGCGGATCATCATGTCTCAGGCTGATAAACTGAAGGTGAGTGTCGCTCTGAGAAGCTTCCTGCTGTTCATGTAATGAAAGGTAACGGACGCATCAACACCTGCTGATCTGTACCAAGTTTGGTTCGCGTCCCGCCATCGTGGCCTCGACTACCAAACACGTACTGAACGGCGTCTGCAGACCTCAAATCCTCAACTGTGTATCGTGAATCGTCGGCCAGACAGTGTGGTCTTAAAAGGTCAAAAGTATGTGGACACCCATTATAATGATCGAATATGGTTGTTTCTGGCACATCTCTTGCTAACACGTGTATAAAAGTGTGCACAGTCCATCAATCCCTTTATATTCTCCCATACTTCAGTGGATTTGTGCATGAGGTCGGCTTCACGTATGCAGAGCCACGCACCGTGTTTGTACAGGGTCCTCACACAGCGTCGATAACCCCACCTTTTAGTCCGGCCTTTTCCCACTCGCACTGAAAGGCAATCTTGTCTGCTAGATGCCGCCCAACCGACCGGTAGCAGAGTCGACATTCAAACCCTAGAGCTCACAATCTCAGCGCTGGTGTGCTAGTGGATTATCCCACTGTTCACACTTGTTAATATTGTTGGATCGATGGTGTGGGAACTCTCAAGGGTGCAGGGGGTTTCATACTGTTCACTATACACCGATCAGGCATAACATTAAAACCACCTCCTTGTTTCTACACTCACTGTCCATTTTATCAGCACTTTGTAGTTCTACAATTACTGACTGTAGTCCATCTGTTTCTCTGCATGCTTTGTTACCCCCTTTCATGCTGTTCTTCAATGGTCAGGACCCCCACAGAGCAGGTATTATTTAGGTGGTGGATGATTCTCAGCACTGCAGTGACACTGACATGGTGGTGGTGTGTTAGTGTGTGTTGTGCTGGTATGAGTGGATCAGACACAGCAGCGCTGCTGGAGTTTTTAAACACCTCACTGTCACTGCTGGACTGAGTGCCCACTGATGAAGGTCTAGAAGATGAGCGACTCAAACAGCAGCAATAGATGAGCGATCGTCTCTGACTTTACATCTACAAGGTGGACCGACTAGGTAGGAGTGTCTAATAGAGTGGACGGTGAGTGGACACGGTGTTTAAAAACTCCAGCAGCGCTGCTGTGTCTGATCCACTCATACCAGCACAACACACACTAACACACCACCACCATGTCAGTGTCACTGCAGTGCTGAGAATCATCCACCACCTAAATAATACCTGCTCTGTGGTGGTCCTGTGGTGGTCCTGACCATTGAAGAACAGAGTGAAAGGGGGTAACAAAGTATGTAGAGAAACAGATGGACTACAGTCAGTAATTGTAGAACTACAAAGTGCTTCTATGTGGTAAGTGGAGCTGATAAAATGGACAGTGAGTGTAGAAACAAGGAGGTGGTTTTAATGTTATGGCTGATCGGTGTATATATGAAACTGGAATCATCAGGGTCACTTCATACAGCCGTTACTGAGTCTTTTATCCAGCAGGAAAGTACGAATAAAACACTAATATCCCAAAATCTGCTTGTTTTGGGTGTCCAGGCTAGAGGTTTGTGTACATCTTGGTTTTAGAACCTAAATCAAACTTGTTCAGATTTGAAGGACCGTCTGTCTGAACCTTGTTAGTAAGAGAGCGAACACTATTTACACAGCAGGTTTTTAAGGGGGCGGCTCGTGATCGTGTGATGTGTGTTACAGGGGCAGTTCACCAATCCAGAGACGCCTGGGTACGTGGGCTTCGCCAACCTGCCCAACCAGGTCCACCGTAAATCAGTGAAGAAGGGCTTCGAGTTCACGCTCATGGTCGTCGGTAAGTACGGGCGGCTGGATTTCACACGAACGTAGCAGAAATGCGGTGGCTGCGGCATTCCGGATCTGGTTTATTACGGGAGCCACTGTGGGAATCCGTGTGTGTGTGTGTGTGAGAGAGACCGAACAGGCCTCAAGGTTTATTTTAAGGGTTCATGTAGGGTTCGGTTTTTTTTCTCTGGACAGGGAGGACAGGGAGCAGATCTGCTGTGGGGTCGGTATGAGGTGCGGGGGGGGGGAGTACGAGCGTGGGAAAGACGGACCCCGGGGATGGAGTAAGAGGAGAAAGCAAGCAGGAAACAGATCAAGGAATGAAACATGCAGGCGAGAAAGGGGTGGGGATGGCTCGAGGGAGGAAAAATATGAGAGAAATGAAAGAATAAGTAAGGGATGGATTGAGTGAGGAATGGAAAAAGTCAGGGTGTTCACCCTAAAAGAAATCCGTGGGACACTGGGGGGGATTCTTATTTTATACTAATGAGCCAAAATGTTAGGACCATCCTCTAAAAAATGTGCACAGCGGTGCCTGATTGGTACCAATGCATGTGAGGCTGAGGGTAGGGCTGCACGATATAACGTTTCAGCATCGTCATCACGATGTGTGCACGCGCAATAGTCACATCGCAGGACGTGCGATGTCACTTAATGCAAATTGAATCAAATGCGTCATGCTACAACTTTTTTTGCTGCTTGACATTTGCTGACGAGCCCAAACTTGCAAATAAAAACGTTTATTTACGTTTGAAAATAACTTTGTCCGCACCGTCAGCCATGTTTACTTTCCTGTGAGAGAAGAGATGCCGCAATGAATTCTGGGATTGCCTTCGTCACTAAGGACGCTTCTGATTCTCACTCGTTCTTGAGTCAAAATAACATTGAAATATTAAGATGCCTCAGTAGTGAGCTTATTAAGGCGGATTTGGAACAGGTGTATAGCTGCTCTTTTGTTTGTATAGTTTTATTTTAAATAATGTTTACTACTTCATTTTGTCAATCCTGTTAATTCCCTCATGTGATATTGAAGCTTTCTTAGTTTAATGCTCAGTTTCAACCCAGTACAAAGATGTAGCTGGTCATAATCTTTTGTATCTCTTGTAGGCACCACGCTTTTTCACAGATGAGCCCCTTATTTAGAGTAAGATACATGCATTATTAATATTATTAATAATGTGGTGAAAATTCCTGCATTTTTTTAATATCGCGATATATATCGCAGGAAAAAAAAAAATATCGCAATGTCAGTTTTTTCCAATATCGTGCAGCCCTAGCTGAGGGATCTTTTAGAGGTCTCGTAGTTCAGGTGTTGAATGCAGCAGATCTGATCAGCATAAAGACCTGAGAGATTCAATCAGGACTAGATCATTATGGCCAGATGACTGGGTTGAAGTTGGAGGTTCGATGAGGTACGAGCCACAAACCGTTGACTCACCAAGGCTGTGGCGCCTGGCACGGACCAACAGAAGATCCACTGTACACACGGTGCATCGAACCCTCTGCGTACGTGGCCGCGTAGTCTCAGCAGGGTCATCGAAACCCCTGTCCACTGTTCAAACTGGACCTTAGTGCAACAAGATGATCGACTGGTCTGGTGAATCAAACCCTGTTTTCTTGAAGAGCACGTGGACCAAAGGTCATTTCTGAACAGGCAAAATCTGCAGGATCTGCTGCTAACGTCCTGGTACCAGACGCTACAGGGACTCCTTTAAACGTCTCGGCGGGTCGGAGCCGTTTTGGCAGCATGTGAGACGGGTGGTCATAATAGGGTGTGTTCGAAAACCTAGTGAGCTGCCTCGCTGTCTTACTGCCTGCACAGGCAGCTGCCTCGGTAGAGAGGATTCTAATACGTCATTGACTTATAAGGCAGGTTTTTTGAACGCGCTACTTAGACAGCGATAACATCAGTTTTCACTAACTAAGCTAACAGAGTTAGCCTTATGCCATTCGAACCAATAGGATGAGGTGGCACAACGTGCTAGCGTGTCAACTAACCCGTCTCCCTCCGTGTACCGAAAACTGTTAAATTCTCTGACGAGCCCGAATTTGCAAATAAAAACACTTGTGCAAGTTTATACAGATTAAAAATCAATAATAATTTATTTACACTTGAAAATTATTTTTCTGTGAGAGAAGAGCTGCCGCACTGAATGCTGGGATTGCCTTGATCTCTAAGGATGCATCACATGCTCAAGAACGGAGTCCAAAAACCCTTGAAATTGTAAGATACCTCACTAGTGAGCCTATTCAGCCTCTTTCTCTGGAGCGTGTAGGATTACGTGTAGAAATGCCTGTATGTAGAGAGCGCACCAGGTTTTGGAACACACACACTAGGTTTTGGCTCATCAGGGTGTTTCAGTGTTCAAAATCTACCAAGACGAAGAAGTGAAAACCGAGAGCAGAACATCGTGACCCATCATGAGGTCCCAGCTTTGCGCTGGTCTCGTTGTGTTTCCTGTTTTTTTTGGGGATTTGTGGGGTTTGGTCACTGATTTGTCGTCTCGGTCTGATTGAAGTGTTCTGATTAAACGTTGTGTTGTTTTTAGGTGAATCCGGTTTGGGGAAGTCCACTCTGATCAACAGCCTCTTTCTCACTGACCTCTATCCAGAGAGGGTCATCCCCGGAGCTGCAGGTCAGTGAGATCCCTCAGCGTGAAATTAGCGCTATCGTTGTTTATTTAGCTGCTTTATTTCAGGATCATGAATTATTATTAAGTTTAATTTGAATGGATCACAGTCGTTTTTACCCCTTTTTTCCTATAAAAATATTAGGATGGACGTTAGGATGGATACTGGCTAGGGATGTAACGATACACTCTACCCACGATGTGATACGATTCACGATACTGGGAAAATGAAATTGAAGACAAATTATGACAGTTTCCTTTTATTATTTCTTTAAAAAAATATTTATTTATCTAAATAAAGAATGTTCTTTTATTTCTGAGGTAGGTACAAACTATGCAAAACAATGCTGCACATTTCCCTTTTTGTGTAAAACAAATCCCACATTATATAAATAAATGAATAATACAAATAAAGAAAGGCTCCTCGCATGAATACATTTGGCTGGAAAGTCCCATACAACTCTGTGTAGTGACGTCAACCAGGCGAGGTGAATAGCACCAGCGCCGTCTGCTGTTTAAAGTGAATATCGATTCATTTTACATAAATTACAGATTCGAATCGTGACACGTGTGCACCGTTTTGTAACTGCTTTGTGGTGCATCGTTACATCCCCAGTACTGGCCAGTATTATAAAAACAATGTCAGTTACTCACCTAGAGTTTGACACAGTTAAATATTGACACTGCTCTGACAGTGTTGCATTACATTGTATGAGTCAGTTATAACTAGGACTAAATTCACTGAAAAATGTGCCTAATAAATGACAGATTTCACAGATTTTTAAAGAAAAGAGCCACAATTCATGGCAGTCATTAAACTACACTGATATATTAGATGATAGAATAAATAAACGCTACAATACACAGTGCAGCTCAGCTTAATAGCTGAATGTACCTGATGATCTGTGAGTGAAATGTGCTGTTGAAATGACCTGGCTTGTTTTTTTTCGTTCACTGTACCACGCCTGTAGAGAAGATCGAGCGTACGGTGCAGATCGAGGCCTCCACCGTGGAGATCGAGGAACGTGGAGTCAAGCTCCGTCTCACTGTAGTGGACACGCCCGGATACGGAGACGCCATCAACAGCCAGGACTGGTGATTATTTCTACAGTGAACCGCACAGGGCGCTCGGCCGAGCTGTAATCCTGTGACGACACCTAGTGCACGAATGTCTGTAATAAAAGTATTTTTAATAATATATCTTCTCACAGCTTTGACACCATCATCGCGTACATCGATGACCAGTTTGAGCGTTACCTGCACGACGAGAGCGGCCTGAACCGCCGGCACATCGTGGATAACCGCGTCCACTGCTGCTTCTACTTCATCTCTCCTCTCGGCCATGGGTGAGTACACCTGGGTAACGGACAGCATGTACATGTGGTGGACAAAATAACAGAAACACGAGCGCTGTAGCGCACAGATGAGTCTAGCAGGCTACAGGGTTATTAGCAGCATGTCCTAGCTATAAAAGCTCAAAGCAACATAACAAGGCATGGCAACTAACAGAGTCCCAGAGAAAGCACGGCGCAGAGCAGAGCCGCTGCGTTCCAAACACCATCCTATCTCCTAACGCTGCAACTTTGACCTCACCAAATAAGATTTTGTGTGCAGATTGAGACACAGCCATGCAGCTTTTGCGAATACACGGGTGCACAGAGCACCAGAGCTGGACCCCTGAGCAGTGGAAACTTGTGATAGGCTCTGATTCAACAGATTCAATTGAAGTTTTTGTTTCATCAACAGAATTCGATTCATCAACAGAATTCGATTCAACAGAGCTATTTGATTCATCACCAGAACTCTTTGAATCATTAGATCAGTTTGATTAATAAACGTAAATTGATTCAACAGAACTATTTGATTCATCAGAATTTGATTTAACAGAAGTATTCGATTCATCAGAATTTGATTCTGCAGAAGTATTTGATTCATTAGCAGAAATTGATTCAACAGAAGTATTCGATTCATCATAAAAACTTGATTCAACAGAACTATTTGATTCGTCACCAGAACTATTTGAATCATTAGATTAATTTGATTCATAAACATAATTTGATTCAACAGAACTATGTGATTCACCATCTGAATTTGATTCAACAGAATGATTTGATTCATAAACAGAATTTGATTCAACAGAATCATTGATTCATCAGAATTTGATTCAACAGAATTATTGATTCATCAGAAATTGATTCAACAGAAGTATTCGATTCATCATAAAAACTTGATTCAACAGAGCTATTTGATTCGTCACCAGAACTATTTGAATCATTAGATTAATTTGATTCATAAACATAATTTGATTCAACAGAACTATTTGATTCACCATCTGAATTAGATTCAACAGAATGATTTGATTCATCAGAATTTGATTTAACAGAAGTATTTGATTCATTAGCAGAAATTGATTCAACAGAGTTATTGATTTATCAGAATTTGATTCAACAGAAGTATTCGATTCATCATAAAAACTTGATTCAACAGAACTATTTGATTCGTCACCAGAACTATTTGAATCATTAGATTAATTTGATTCATAAACATAATTTGATTCAACAGAACTATGTGATTCACCATATGAATTTGATTCAACAGAATGATTTGATTAATCAGAATTTGATTCTGAAGAAGTATTTGATTCATTAGCAGAAATTGATTCAACAGAGCTATTTGATTCATAAACAATTTGATTCAACAGAATCATTGATTCATCATAATTTGATTAAACAGAATCATTGATTCATCAGAATTTGATTCAACAGAAGTATTCGATTCAACAGAAGTATTCGATTCATCATAAAAACTTGATTCAACAGAGCTATTTGATTCGTCACCAGAACTATTTGATTCGTCACCAGAACTATTTGAATCATTAGATTAATTTGATTCATAAACATAATTTGATTCAACAGAACTATTTGATTCACAATCTAAATTAGATTCAACAGAATGATTTGATTAATCAGAATTTGATTCTGCAGAAGTATTTGATTCAACAGAACAATGTGATTCATCATCAGAACTTGATTCAGCAGAACTTTAACAGTTTCTGGAGGTTTTGGAAGATGCTGTAAATCTAACGTCTCTCTATATTTCGTCTCTTCAGGCTGAAACCGCTGGACGTTCAGTTCATGAAGGCCATTCACAACAAAGTGAACGTCGTTCCTGTGATTGCTAAGGCTGATACGCTCACGCTGAAGGAGCGCGAGAGGCTGAAACGCAGGGTAACACTATCACATCTTGTTCCTTTTACAGCTCTGCGTCTGAATTAGACGTCTGCTCGTGTTGAATCACGTTTATTCATCGTCCGCGCTCACATGAACGCTCTCGGCGTCTGTCACAAACACCATAACGTTATACATTTTTAAATGGGACTGAATGGTCGACGCTGCGTGTGTCTGAACGTTATTCACTCAACAACAGAGAGAGAGACAAACACTACACACCCAGTACAGGAAAAGAAATCCTCATCCAAGAGAATACAGAAATAATCCTCACATTCCTTACTAATGTAAAACATTATTTAGGTGGTGGATGATTCTCAGCACTGCAGTGACACTGACATGGTGGTGGTGTGTTAGTGTGTGTTGTGCTGGTATGAGTGGATCACACACAGCAGCGCTGCTGGAGTTTTTAAACACCTCACTGTCACTGCTGTCCAGCCGACAGCGCCCCGTGGGCAGCGTCCTGTGACCACTGATGAAGGTCTAGAAGATGACCGACTCAAACAGCAGCAATAGATGAGCGATCGTCTCTGACTTTACATCTACAAGGTGGACCAAGTAGGTAAGAGTGTCTAATAGAGTGGACAGTGAGTGGACACGGTGTTTACACGGACACACTAACACACCTGCAGTGCTGAGAATCATCCACCACCTAAATAATACCTGCTCTGTGGTGGTCCTGACCATTGAAGAACAGCATGAAAAGGGGGTAACAAAGCATGTAGAGAAACAGATGGACTACAGTCAGTAATTGTAGAACTACAAAGTGCTTCTATGTGGTAAGTGGAGCTGATCAAATGGACAGTGAGTGTAGAAACAAGGAGGGGGTTTTAATGTTATGGCTGATCGGTGCATATAAATAATGCAAGACCAATAAAACTAGCATAAACACTTGATTCCTGCTGTGAATATCATTAATGTGAAAAAACAAACGTCATCTCACGTCTCTAAATAATGACGCTGCGTACCGTTCCTGTTTCCGAAACACATTTCATACAAAACTGCACCTGAATAAAGCATCAGTACCATCAGTCAGTGTTTGTACTGGATCGTTTTCAAGATCAGAACTCTGTGGTACCGCCAGCTGGAACACTGGTCATGTGAACGCGGCCTTAAGTTTGCCTTGACACCGTGTCCACATTAATATGATTCATATTTCAGTGTTTCAGCCTATAAATGTGTTTACAGATTCTAGACGAGATCGATGAGCACGGCATTAAGATCTACCACCTGCCAGACGCCGAGTCGGACGAGGACGAGGAGTTCAAGGAGCAGACGAGGATTCTGAAGGTGCGTCACCTCTTTCTTTACGGTTTATCGTCGCTGTGTTAGTACGCGCGGCTCAAACGTCTTCTGACAAGGTTTCAGATGTGAAGAATGGCCTGGCGCTGGGGTGTGTCACAAATCGCACCATATATGTGAGGTGTAATATCTGAGGGAAAGTAATTGGAAAAGTTACAAAAGAACTCTTAAAGGGCCAATCAGGTGGTGCACAATCGACCGTGTTCGATGGAGGGAAGGTCGGACTGTGTGATTCCTGCTGCTGTGTGGCTCTCTGTGCGCAATACGGCTCTTTGTGGGAACCCAACACTGCCAGGTGATAGTAAGCGGCAGCAGACTGTTATGACCACATCCACAGTTTTTCTCATTTTATATTAATATATTTATAATAGCTTATATTTCTTTTCATTTAGTGTGTTTGATTAAACATCATTGTGTGTGTGTGTGTGTAGACCAGTGTCCCGTTTGCAGTGGTGGGCTCCAACCAGCAGATTGAGGCTAAAGGGAAGAAGGTGCGTGGGCGTCTTTACCCCTGGGGCGTGGTGGAGGTGGAGAACCCCGAACACAACGACTTCCTTAAACTGCGCACCATGCTCATGTATGACACACACACACACCCTGCTCATAAAAGATTATATATACACACACACACACACACACACATGAATGCATGAATAAATGGTTGTAACTGGATACAGAACCAAATCGTTCAAACCTCAAACCCGACCGTTTCTGTGTGCAGCACCCACATGCAGGATCTACAGGAAGTGACCCAGGATCTGCACTACGAGAACTTCCGCTCAGAGCGCCTCAAACGGGGCGGCAGGTTGTCTTCCCATGGTTACGTTCTGCCTCTGTCGCCTGCGTACGTACCGCTCTGTCTGCTCTGCATTTCTATACCTCCCCCAAAGCTCCACATACTCCAAGTTTAGGACCCAAACCCAAAGTGGCTTTTATATCGAACCCTGAAACCTTTTTATGAGTTTATCTGTGCGTGTGAGATTCCAGCTTATTTCACACGACAGCAGTGACGAGGGAATGGTGATGTACAGTATGTCTCGCTCATTTTCTGACCAGTAATTTGTTGCCAGGACCATGTAAAGGAATTTTAAGTGGGTTTGGCTGACCGTGTACACAGTCTTCAAGTCCAGCAACAGTCCCGACCTCACAAGCACCGTTTTGATGGAATGGGATCAAATTACCACAGGCTCAAAATTCTTGTGCAAAGCTTCTCAAAAGACTGGGGACTGCTGAAGGAAGGAAAGAGGGAAGGAAGGGAGGAAGGAAAAGAGGAAGGGAGGAAAAAGAAGGAAACAAGGAAAAGAGGAAGGAAGGAAAAAGAAGGAAAGGAGGAAGGAAAGACGAACGAACAAAGCAAAAAAATAGAAGAAGAAAGGAATATAGAAATCAACAAGCTTATATTCAGGTGTCCACATCCTTTTATCTGTAGATCTGATTGGACGATGTTATGATGTCCCGTTTTGGTTAGCACACATCATTGACGACCTTTACTAACAGTGATGCTCTGAATGAGCAGATGTTTGGGTTCAGTGATGGCCACTATTGGGATATAAGCGGGTGATATAAGTGTGTGTACAGTTTTGAGCAGGGGAGCAGCGTAGCGCACTCGGCACGTCCAGAGCCGTGGAAACGGTCGGACCGTTATGAGCCGCACCGCAAACGACCCGTCGGATCCCCTCAGTCTGAGTACAGGAGGGGGAGGTACCACCGAAAACGAAAGCACTGCTGTCTGTCAGCTTAATGCTTGTACTGCCACACACACACACACACACAGAAGTATAAACACTTGTGCTTGCCCACTAACACAGTTGTGCATTCACTCATTCACACTGTCTGCTGCTTACGTCTGCTCTGAGTACTCACTCACTCTCTCAATTCACTCACACTCTCACACTTGAACTTGAGCTTTGCTGTAACACTGAACATGACTCTCTAACACACTTCAGTGTCAAATCTAAGTAAATCATTCAACTACATGAGAGGTTAAACTCCAGGATGCTCACCTGTGTGTGTGCGTGTGTGTGTGTGTGTGTGCGTGTGTAGAAATGGTCCGGAGCCTGAGGAACTTGACAAAGACATAATCCTCCAGGAGAAGGAGGCAGAGGTACAGTACACGTCTCACCACCAAACACACATCTAATAATAATGAAATGATAATAATAATCAATAGAAGGTCATTAATAACTAATATGTCTATATGGTAAACATTTCTCTCTTGATTGTGTGTGTGCATCAAAGTTAACGTGTGTGTGTGTGTGTGTACACGTGCAGTTGAGGAGGATGCAGGAGATGATAATGAAGATGCAGAAGCAGATGCAGAAGCAGGGTGACGGAGATGGAGACGTCTGAGCGGCTTGGTAAGGGCTGCAGAACCAGGCCTGCATTTATTTATATGTGACTGTTATTATTTGTTATGCATGCATTGGGATCACCAGTTCTAGTAGAGTGTTTAAATAATTAAATGTAATTTATTCATTTATTTATTAGGATTTAACGTCGTGTTTCACACACTTTGGTTCCATTCATGACAGGACAGGTAGTTACTCATCACACAAGATTCATCAGCTCAAGTTTAATCAAACACACTCATGAACAATTTTGTATCTCGGAGTGGAGAACATGCAAACTCCACACGGAGATAGGCTGGAGCCTATCCCAGCTTTTCAATGGGTGCAAGGCACACAGTAACACCAGGGGCGCCAGTCCATCGCAGGGCAGACACACACACACACCCATTCACCTATAGGGCAATTCACTGTCTCCAATTAACCTGACTGCATGTTTTAGGACTGTGGGAGGAAACCCACGCAGACACGGGGAGAAGAACCCGGAAGCCACCATGCTGCCCCCTGAAAATCCTTACTTTTTACTTTAATGAAGTAAAGGTTCATGAGAATGAACACATCACAGATTCTTCTGTTTCTGCATCTTACAGTTTTCGTATATGGGGTTTGTGTCAGCGGCGGGTGCGGACCGGACTTACTGGGGGCCAGAGTGAGACGTAATTTTCTATTTTCTATATTTTCTGGCTCCTCTCAGGTGCAGAGCTGCTGACTGAACACCAGACGTGGAGAGAGAGGAAAGAGAAGAGACGAGATTCTGGTGCAGGTCTCACTACGCCACTCCTTTAGTTTTTCTACTTGTTTGGGATATAAGTTGTGTTTCCTCTTGTAAGCAGTATTATTATTATCTTTAGTTATTTTTGTATTCATGTTAAGACTCGTGTGCTGATATGAAGTGATAATAATGGGAGGATAAACAGAATTAACGCTTTTTAAATATGAAGAGATTTTAAGTGTCCGTGATATTATTGTACGTTTTGAATTTTGCTTCTCACGCCGCCATCCAGACTCCAGTTCCTGTCACCGTTTGTACCAGATTCTCGCCCCGTGTAACCGAGCTGAGTCCTGATGAACCTGTGTAGTCGTTTGTGCTCTTTGAGGAACGGTTCGGCCCCGAATTTTAGCACCATGCCAACTGTGAAATGAGGGGATTGTGCCAAACACCGTAGCATTGGTTAGAAAAAGCATGATTTTTTAAAAACAATAAAAGTTATTCGTTTTAAATACGTTCATGTCCAAGTGTTTGGACTCAGCTGGTCAAATTTCATTTCTAATGTTTTTTATTGTTTTTTGGGACGTTGAATTAAGTGACGCTTTTTATCCAGAGCGACTGGCAGTACAGTTACAGTATACAGTCTGGGCGATTGAGGGTTAAGGGCCTTGCTCAAGGGCCCAACAGCAGCAGCCTGGCGGTGGTGGGGCTTAAACCAGCGATTTTCTGATTACTAGTCCAGTACCTTAATCACTAGGCTGCGGCTTGCCCACCCAAGAACACGTGGAATTAATTCACTCACTTTCTTAACCGCTAATCCAGTCAGGGTCGCGGGTGGGGTGCTGGAGCCTATCCCAGCTTTTCAGTGGGCGCAAGGCACACAGTAATACCCTGGATGGGGCGCCAGACACACATACACATACACACGCCCATTCACCTATAGGGCAGTTCAGTGTCTCCATTTAACCTGACTGCATGTTTATGGACTGTGGGAGGAAACCAGAGCTCCCGGAGGAAACCCACGCAGACACGGGGAGAACATGCAAACTGCACAGAAAGGACCCAGATTGCCCCGCCTGGGGATCGAACCCAGGAGCTTCTTGCTGTGAGGCGGCAGTGCTACCCACTACCGGTTCATCCCAGAGCTGTTGAGTGGGGCTGAGGTCAGGGCTCTGTGCCGGACACTCCTGGAACAGGAAAGGACCTTCACTAAACTGTTGCTGCAACGTTATAAAGCTTATAATTTCCTTTATATGATTGATTATTACACCTGTTAGTGACTGTTGTGGCTGAAAAATGTGAATTCAATAATTAGACAGGGCGTCCCAGTACTTTTGCCCATAGTGTGAACAACTCCGGGACCAGGTCTGTGTTGCCTGATACAGGATAGAAAAGGCTTTGTCGTGTGTGTGTGTGGGTGTGTGCTGCCACTCCTAACTTTATACCAACCTGATCTCAGATGTCTCATCTATCCAACTCACAAAACGTCCTTTTGTGCTGCTTCCCCACAGTTCCACTCCTAGATCCTCTTTCTAATAAACCTGCTCACCATTTCCTTGTAGATATAGAGATCTGCGTGTTTAATATTCGATCAGTCTGTATTATATTTATTGTGATGTATTAACAGCTCCAGTCAGATGCACCCGAGTTCAGGAACTTCACTCAGTTCAGGAACCTCTCCAGCCAGGAGGATTAGGGCTCGAGCTTTCACACGGCATGAAATTCCCACAGTTAGCCACCAGAGGGCAGAAAAGTGAGATCACATACAGGCAGGTACAGCAGGTAGCTTCTCATCAGGCCCACCCACCATACAGGTGACTTCTGGGTATACTGGTATACAGTGGTAATACCACCGAGGACCACCAGGGCGGAGATATCGTTTATACATTTACATTTTCAGAATTTAGCAGATGCTTTTATCCAAAGCGACTTAGTGTACAGTCTAAGCAGTTGAGGGTTAAGGGTCTTGCTCAAGGGCCAACATTGGCAACCTGGCACTGGTGGGGTTTGAACCAGCGACCTTCTGCTTACTAGTCCGGTACTATAACCACTAGGCTACAACTGCCCATTGTCTTATCAGGGTGGTGCTGGTGTACAGTTGTGTTCAAAATAATAGCAGTCCAACATCACTAACCAGATCAATCACTGTTTTTGGTAGAAATTATATTTATACATGGCAAAAAACTTACTAGTAGGTGTAGTACAGTAATAAAAAACCAACAGACCCAACCATCATGACATGCATACTGCTGATTCTGTGTAATTGAATAAGTAACTAAAAGGGGCGTGTTCAAAATAATAGCAGTGTAAAGTTCAATTAATGAGGTCATTCATTCTGTGAAAAAATGGGTGTCAAACAGGTGGCCCTTATTAAAGTATAAAAGCAGCAGATGTTGTACATGCTGGTTATGGTGCATTTCTCTCTAAAAAACAGTGAAATGGGTCGTTCCAGACATTGTTCAGAAGAACAGCGTACTTTGATTAAAAAGTCGATTGGAGAGGGAAAAACATAAAAAAGTGCAGAAAATTATAGGCTGCTCAGCTAAAATGATTTCAAATGCTTTAAAATGGCAACCAAAACCAGAAAGACGTGGAAGAAAATGGAAAACTACCATTCGGATGGATTGAAGAATAGCCAAAATGGCAAAGACTCAGCCAATGATCAGCTCCAGGGAGATCAAAGAAGGTCTAAGGTTACCTGTGAGTACTGTGACGGTTAGAAGACGCCTGTGTGAAGCCAAGCGATCGGCAAGAAGCCCCCGCAAAGTCCCATTGTTGCAAAAACGACATGTGCTGAAGAGGTTACAATTTGCCAAAGAACACATTCACTGGCCTAAAGAGAAATGGCGCAACATTTTGTGGACTGATGAAAGCAAGATCGTTCTTTTTGGGTCTAGTGGCCGCAGACAGTTTGTCAGACGACCCCCGAACACTGAATTCAAGCCACAGTACACTGAGAAAACAGTGAAGCATGGTGGCGCAAGCATCATGATATGGGGATGTTTCTCATACTATGGTGTCAGGCCTATTTATCGCATACCAGGGATCATGGATCAGTTTGAATACATCCAAATACTTGAAGAGGTCATGTTGCCTCATGCCAAAGAGGAAATGCCCTTGAAATGGATGTTTCAACAAGACAATGACCCCAAACACACCAGTAAGCGTGCAACATCTTGGTTTCAGACCAACAAGATTAATGTTATGGACTGGCCAGCCCAATCTCCGGACCTTAAACCAATAGAAAACTTGTGGGGTGACATCAAAAATGCTGTTTCTGAGGCAAAACCAAGAAATGCAGAGGAATTGTGGAATGTGGTCCAATCCTCCTTGGCTGGAATACCTGTTCACAGGTGCCAGAAGTTGGTTGACTCCATGAAACAGATGTGAAGCAATTCTCAGAAACAGTGGTTATACAACTGATTATTAGTTTAGTGGTTTACAGGAAAGCTAAATATTGAAGCATTTTTCAGCTTAAACAGTAAATGTTTGAGTTTGTAAAGAAAAATGCAGACACTGCTATATACTCCTAATATTCCCTTTTCTTCACTTTCTGTAAAGTAATAACACATTTGATCAATTTTAATTCATGTTTTGATTTGGAAAAGAATGTGCAGTTATTATAAGAATTCTGAGCTTTATTCACTTTTTTAAACACACTGCTATTATTTTTAACACAACTGTATGTCAAGTGTATGTGAGAAAAATCAGTCTCATGGGGCCAGAATTGAAGTCTTCTGGACTTGGTATTAGTGTAAAGCTTGCTTGACTGTGGACATGCCCACTATATGGACAAAAGTATTGGGACGCCCTTTCTAATTTTGAATTCATGTTTCAGCCACAACAGTTGCTAACGTATGATATAATAAATCAGTCATATAAAGACATGAAGAAAAGCTTCAGTGTCCTGCACAGAGCCCTGATTTCAGCCCCACTCAGCAGCTCTGGGATGAACTGGAACATCGACTGATCAGTCAAAGCCCAGCCATACAAATGCTGTCATAACAGCCCTGTAACTGTGCTGCTCTGTGTATTCCGACACCTTTTTATCAGAACCAGCTTTAACGTCTTCAGCAGTTTGAGCTACAGGAGCTCGTCTGTTGGATCGGACCACACGGGCCAGCCTTCATGCATCTATGACCCTGTCCTTGGTTTACCACTGTTCATGATAGATTCTGATCACTGCAGACCAGGACACACCCCACAAGAGCTGCAGTTTTGGAGCCATCACAATTTAACCCTAATCAGAGATAATCAGTGTTATTCACTTCACCTGTCAGTGCTCACAATGTTATACCTGCTCGGCGTATTTTACTAGTTTATTTTTGAAATGGGACGTCCAACAGGTTCATAATCAGGCACCCAATACTTTTGACCATATAGTGTATTTACTTCATCTGAATAGAACATGTGAACCAACAATAAATCACAACAGGACGCAGCGTTTTCATAAATGTTTATAACAGGATTTTGGATCTAACAGGTAAACACAGAGCGCTCTCTCTCGCTCTCTCTCTCTCTCTCACTCACTCGGTCTCTCTCTTGCTCACTTGCTCGCTCACTCAGTCTGTCTTTTAAATACTCTCTCGGTTCTATAAAGAAATGTAACTGTAAAAATATTTGAGAATTCCTCAGTAAAAGATCTGGACGGTGGAGGGGAGGTGATGAGATGGTCCACGTGGAGTCTCAGGGTTCGGGGGGGGCTTCACCGTGACGATGGGGTCGTGTTGCCGTTTCCGTTGAGAGCGAACCTGAGAAATAAAAGAATGAATAAAACCCAGGAGTCTGCTAATGATCGTATTATTGTGGACATAGATCTTAAATAATCAAGACATGAAACCCAGCGAAGTGTCACGTGATGAGAAAATAAGAGACGAGGTGGAGCTGAAGACCTTAATGTGAAATGAAGTACTGTTTCCTCCACCTATAGTCCTATATTTATATTTATGACTGGCTTTGGCTGTAACTAAATAATATAAATACTAAAAAACTCTCTTGTTCTTGCGGACCCAGTTCCAAAAAAGATGGGACAGGAGGATGAACGCAAAATAAAAACACAATGCAGCGATGCGGAAGCGCACAAACAGATGGGAGTCTTTGATTTATGTAAACATGAGCTTATTCGTCATTCGATGCCTGCAACACGTTCTAAAATTCCAAAATATTTGGGACAGGGTGATGCCATCGTGACTGGTTAAATAAGGAGCCTAAGGATGGGGGAAGAGTGGTTAACTAATGCCAAACCACAAACGAGTTCGACTATCCAATCCGTCCATCCTTCATGAGTGAGATGTTTGCCGAAGCTGAAAGAACCATCACTGTTGCTTAGCAACCAGGGCGCACCTACACAGAGTGATACAGGTATGGTGAAAACGTTGATCTGCCAATCAACCCGCGCCAGCCGCTCATCAATAAAACCTGAAATCCGTCTTAACACGGTTACATTTCATCCGGCGTAGCGATTCAGAACCGCGATTGAACCGACCGGATCTACTTCAGAGCGGTTCCGTCACACCTGCCAGCCAATCAGAATTGAGGATGTTCTGTGTAGATGAAGGTGTGTTATGGTTCTCACCGACACACTCTCTCCATCACGTGTGTGACCAGCAGGTCCGAGATCCCGGGGCACGACTCCTCAGCCAGGTTAAAGGCGTTCTCTAGTTCCTCTATCGCCCCGATCCCTCCGCCGCTCGCCCGCCGCTTCTCCTTCAGCTGTAAACCAGAGCAGGTAAACACACACACACACACACACACACACACACACACTTCAGTACCACAGAAATTCTCTCGCTGGCTCTAAACTGTGGTTATAAAAATTACAGTGAGGTGAGCGTGTCGTACGTTCCAACATCACCACCACCACCAAAAAATCTTCCTACTGATGATCCCAGTCCGGCTGATTTACACACAGAACAACATTAGATCAAAATGAGCTGCTGGTACCTCTCTGAATGTGGGCGAGACGAGAGCAGACAGGCACTGAGACCTCGGCTGTCTCTTCACCGTCTCCGCCGCCTGTATGAAAAAAACATATATAAAAAAAATAACACACACATATATATATATATATATATATATATATATATATATATATATATATATACTGTATATATATATATACTGTATATATATATTAGGGCTGTCGAAGTTAACGCGATAATAACGCATTAACGCGATTTCAATTTAACGCGATTAAAAAAAATAGTGCCGTTAACGCAAATTCTAGTTCATGTTGAAACTTGACTGGTAGAACAAACGTTTTAATGTCGGACTTGCCACCGTTTTTCATTTGCGGTTTGTTATCATAATGTAACCGAGCGTTGTAGGGATGTACTTGCTTAATAAAGAAATAAATACACGCTATATTCACAAGTTGTCGGGAGCAGAATACTTTTTTTTTTTACTTATTCTGTTACGGTACCAAATACCGGAAAGCTGAGTCAAGCACGTTAGTCCATGAACTATGGAAGCCCAAAAGGGTCAAAACACACTCACTTCGTGTAGAAACGTCCATCAAACCATCGTCACAATACAACCACAGACAAGTCTGATACAATAACTACGCCTTATCCCACCTAAAGCACCGCTGATCTACAATGTTTGCTGATGGAGAAATTTTAACCTACAATCTGACATTTACTGCCTAGTATGTGAGTGAATAAAACTCCCTTACAGTTTTCTCTTGTCCCAGCAGTTTTTAACATAAGTACATTTAGCATAAAATGTGTTCACCATTTTAATGTTAACATTTCACTTAAAAATCCTTGTTTTCTATAACATTTACACAGATTTTTTTAATGCGATTAATCGCGATTAACTATATAAAATTCTGAGATTAATTGCGATTAAATTTTTTAATCGTTTGACAGCCCTAATATATATATATATATATATACATATACATACAATCACAGCATTAACTGAAAGATGCGAATAACTGAGGTTTTTATGGTTACGAGAGGAAACACGCAATTTGATCACAATTATGAGTTCAGGTGTTTCACCCTTACCTCTGAGTCTGAAGTGGGGTATCCTTTCTGTAGTTTATTCATGGAGCTGGGGCGCACCGTGGGGAACGTCCACATAGGACACGAGTCCCTCTCATCACCCTCTCCGTCCCTGTACACACGAAACAGCGGCGATGAGACGCTGAGTGAAATCAGGTAAACAGATGGGTGTTTAGATGGAGGACTGATGGATTTGTGAATAGATGGATGTGTGGAGGGATTAACAATGAGAGATGAATGAACAGATTGATGGATGGGTGAGTGTGTGGACGGTTGGATGGATGAGTAGGTGGATGAATGAGTGGAGGATTGGCTGAATGGATGAACAGCAGACTGAAAGAACAGACAAATGGCTGAATAGGTGGGTGGACTGGCCAATAGTGGACGAGTGAGTTGACAGGTGGACAGATGACTAGATGGTCGAGTTTGTAGATGGGTGGATGAACTGATGGATGAACAGTTAGACAGGTAAATGGCGTACATGTCCGAGTCGTCCGAGCTGGACTCTTCTCCGTGTCCGTCAGATTTCCAGCGGCGGTATCGGTCGATCAGTTCGGTCAGGTAGGAGGTTTTCTTGGTGTAGCGTGTAATGAACTTGTGTTTGAGGAGTTCTTTAGCTGTGGGTCTCTGTACAGAAGAAAACGATTCATTTAGTTTAAAAAAAACCTCACAGCCCTTCATGAGGGTCAATGAAGAAACAGTTACACAGAATGGATGGATTGATGGATAAATGGATGGATGGATTGAAAGATGGATGGATGGGTGAATGGATAGAAGTAATGGGTAAATGCAATGGATGGACAGAATAATGGATTAATGGATGGATAAACAGCTGATGGATGATAGATAGATGGATTGTAGTATGGATTTATGAATGTATGAATAGATAAATGGATAAAAAGCAGATGGATCAATGGTAAGATACATGAATGGCTTGGTGGTTCAATGGATTGGTAAATGAATGGATTGATGGATGAATGAATGAATGGATTGGTGAATGAATGAATGAATGGATTGGTGAATGAATGAATGGATTGGTGAATGAATGGATGAATGGATGAATGGATTGGTGAATGAATGGATGGATTGGTGAATGAATGAATGAATGGATGAATGGATTGGTGAATGAATGGATGGATTGATGGATGAATTAATGAATGGATTGGTGAATGAATGAATGAATGGATGAATGGATTGGTGAATGAATGGATGGATTGATGGATGAATTAATGAATGGATTGGTGAATGAATGGATGGATTGATGAATGGATGGATTGATGGATGGATGAATGAATGGATGGATTGATGGATGAATGAATGAATGGATTGGTGAATGGATGGATTGATGGATGGATGAATGAATGGATAAACAGAATGATGGATAAATGAATCTATGGATTGGTGGATGGATGGATGAATTGATTGGTGGATATACAGTATGGATTGTAGTATGGATTTATGAAAGGATTAATGGATGGATAAACAGCAGACGATTGATGGATAGATGAATGAATGTATTGGTGGGTGGATGGATTAATAAATGAATGGATTAGTGGAAGGACAGATCAGTGGGTGGACGGATGGATGAATGGACGGTAAGATACATAGATGGTGTATTGGTGGATGAAGGGATGGATGGATGGGTGAGTGAATGAATGAATGAATGAATGGATGAATAAGTATTTAATCATAATAAATCACGACAGTATTTTAATGAAGACAGAAATCACTGAGGATCGATCGTCTCCTGTACGTGTACTTACAAACCGCGGGTCTTTATTGAGACACGCCTCCACAAACTCTTTGAAGGGTTTGCTATAGGAGCCCTCCAGTGTCGGCGGAGGGTTTTTGGGGATGAGGAAGAGCACACGCATCGGGTGCAGGTCCGAGTTCGGCGGCTCGCCTTTGGCCAGCTCGATGGCGGTGATACCCAGCGACCAGATATCTGCCTGCAACCCACACAGACAAGAAACAAGATCAACATCAGGTCTCATCCTCTGGTTCCTCCGGTTCCTCGAAATGATCCAAAGCATGACGAAGCGTACAGGTAAATACACAGATGAGCCAAAACATTAGCACCACCCACCACAGGGGGCCCCGAACCCGCCTCGGACTCACCTTGAAGTCGTACGCGGACTGTTTGATGACCTCCGGCGCCATCCAGAACGGGGTTCCCACGAACGTGTTCCTCTTAATCTGCGTGTCCGTCAACTGACCCGCCACGCCGAAATCCGCCAGCTTCACGTCGCCCTGCTCTGACAGCAGCACGTTCGCCGCTGCATGATACAAACACACAGAGGGTACAGCTGGGTCATGGACATCTACACTATACAGCCAAAAGATTGTGGACGCCCTTCATTATCAAGCAGCTTATCTACAGTAGCTACATGGTTTTGGAACACGTTTGTCTAACAGGCTCGTGACTAGCTGTCCTCATACAGCTCTTTACATGTCGTATGTCTGTGGGAATTTGTGCCAATTCTGTCAAAAGACGAGCAGCATTTGGTCAAGAAAGCCTCAGTTGGTGTTCCAGTTAATCCCAAAGCTGCTGAGTGAGGCTGAGGTCAGGACTCTGTGCAGCTTTTCTTTATGTCTTTATAGAGCATGCTCATGCTGGAACAAGAAGGAGCCTTCCCTAAACTGTTGTTGTAAGTTGGAAGCATATCATTTGCTTTATATGATTGATTTATTACACCTGTAAGTATCTGTTGTATCTAAAACACATGAAAATAGAAAGGGCGTCCCAATACTTTTGTCCGTATAGTGCTTTAATTACCGCAGTATACTGGACTAGTAAATAAAAAATGTCGCTGGTTCAAGCCCCACCACTGCCAGGTTGCCAATGTTGGGCCCTCGAGCAAGGCCCTTAACCTTCACTTGCTTAGACAGTATACTCTCACAGTACTGTAAGTCACTTTGGATAAAAGCGTCACTAACACCGGTCATCATTATTTACCTTTAATATCACGGTGAATCTTCCTCTCCGAGTGTAAATACTCCAGACCCTTCAGGATTTCCCTCAGTATGGTGGCGATGTACGTCTCCTCTAAAGGACCCGGCCGAAGCTGAGGGACGAACGGAGCACATCAAGTCAGCAACCCTAATAAAACGTTTATCTCATTATTAAAGACGCAGGTTCTAAAACTCACCAGGTCTAGAGCAGAACCTCCTCCCAGATACTCCATAATGATCCAGAGTTTCGTTCCCTGTGAATCACACACCAGAAAAGAACATTTACCTTTACCTTTAGCATTTATCCAGAAGAACCTCCACAGTAAACATTTTCTTAATGACGCCACGTCCAAAAATGCACGTCAACAAGCAGCGAGCGATCAAAGTTTGTGCGCTGATGTGCAGCGTAAAATCAAGTAGGAAAAATAAATGAATCCGAGTGGATTGGGCAACACGACCAGCAGGGATTGTTTGTTCTATAGTGAGTTGGAGGTTAATAAATATTTTTTTTTTGCAATGCAGTGTGGGTATTATGGTTTGGCGTGGACATATAAGGTCACAAATACTGTAAAACTTGTGTGTATGCCGATGTATTCTGATTCCCACGTTTTTACATCTCCTCCCCCGGGTTTCCAAACCACGTATTGGCTGTAGTTTCACACCGCACTCACTGCCAGTCGGCCGACCGATATCCAGATATTTAACATGCTAGATATTTTTCTACAGTCGAGCCGCTCGGATCGAGTTGTTGAGTAGTTCACACACAGCGATCGAGAGCCGAGTCTCAATCGCCGAGTTGCCTCCGAGCCGGCAAATCTAGCGCCGACCAGTCGTGTAGTGTGAACTAGGCATAAGAGACTCAGATGTACGAACAGACAGGGGAAGTTTGTTCCACTACTTGGGTGCTGGTACAGAAAAGAACCTCACATTTCAGACTGAAATAATTAGTCACCTTATCTGCCCCTGCTTTTTTAATTATACCCCCCCCCCCCCCCCCCCCCCAAACCGCCTGTCTTTGGTGAATTACAGCGGATCATTGATCCTGAACATACTTCTCGGTCACACCGACCCTTGCATGTCCTCCCTCAGCGCATCTCTCCTCTGAACATACTCGAATCGTCGCTCAAACCCGGATTATTTGACAGAATAGGCATAAATTCCAACAGACACACTCTGAAATGTTGTGGGAAGCCTTCCCAAGAGTAAAGGGGAAGGGTGCCACCATATTAATGCCCATGCTTTTGGAATGGAGTATCCAACAAGCTCAGTGTAAGCTGTCCGGATACTTCTGTGACCAGAATCATCGATCTTAATCATGACTGAGGAATGAAGAGGCCGTGGCACAAAGGAAATGATCCTACACAGCTTTTACACACCCGAATTAATCATCAAAGCTGCTGTCCGTATATTTTTGACCCGGAGATTTGTGGAACAGATGCTGAAATCATTAAAATCCCAGAACTGCTGACACACGTCCCTTACAAGTGACCTCAAGTGACTCTGTGTGTTCCACCATCTAGGACGTTTCCTAAAAACACTATACGGACAAAAGTATTGGGACACCAGATAAGACTTTCTTGACCAACATCAGTGTCCCATCAATACACATCCTCTTTTTGACTAAATGGGCACAAATTCCCACAGAATGGCTGTTTTCTAGCTTTACACTGAGGTCACTCTACGTTAATAGAGTTTGTTTTTAAATGGGACGTCCGAACGCTCCATATGAGGCAGCTACAAGACCCACCTTCAGGTACGAGCCGTAGTACTTGGTGACGAAGGGACTGTCGCACTGGCTGAGCACGGTGATCTCCTGCTGGATGTCCTCGATCTCGTCCTCGGCCTCCTCCAGGTCGATGATCTTGATGGCCACCACCTCTTTGGTGCGGTTGTTGATGCCTTTGTAGACCTCGCCGAACGAGCCCTTACCGATGCGCTCCTGTTTGGTGAAGTACTCCTCGGGGTCCAGGCGGGCATTCTGGTGAGACGCGGAGAGCGAGAGGCCGTCAGAGACGTATTAGCCAAAACATTAACCCCCCCCCCAAAAAAAAAAAAAAAAAAACGTACAAATTTAGTAGCACTGATTCATTCACTGTCTGTTTTACCACCATTATATCCTGGTCAGGGTCACAGTGGACAGGAAACACCCTGGACAGGTCACCAATCCAACACAGCTCACACACACTTAGGACAATTTCTAGTAGCTCTAATTGACCTGACTGCTTGTCTTCGGACTTGTCGGAGGAAACAGGAGCACCCGGAGGAAACCCACACAGAAGGAACCCTGGCTGCCCTACTGGGGAATTGAACCCAGGCCCTTCCTCCTGTATTTCCTACCAATATGAGCCATCATTTATAGATTTTGGACCCTAATGCACATATAATTAAACTGTTTGGTCTATAAACGAGGGTTTTTACTCTGCACCATTGTGAACAATGTGTATAACGAACACTTGATCCATCATCTCAGTGCACCACACTGGGTTTGCCAAATAGTTTCTGTACCCTATCTGTACACTACATGACCAAAAGTATGTGGACACCCTTCTAATGATTAGGTTTGGATGTTTTAGGCACACCGACCAACTATTGAAAATAACCCACTAGTCTCCCACATCTGATGCCTGACCGCCACCCCAACAAACACCTTTGGGATGAACTGGAATGTCGATGTTTGCGAGCCAGGCCTTTTCCAAAATCCAATTCCAAGTGCATGATTTCACTAATGACAGCACTGACATCTTAAAAAGACTCCCCAATGAATGTTTGAACGTGAATGGTTCTGGAATGGCATGTTCTCCTATAAGCTAATAATCAAGTGTCCACATACATTTGACCATGGAGTGTACAATGAATGCATAGAGAGAGTGACACCCACATTGCATAGGATGTCCAATGCTGGAACAATACAGTGCATTTGGGACACAGCCCATGTCGTTGGGGATGTGCAGGTTACCTGGTTGTGGATGGCACGAAGGTGGGCCATGATGTTCCCTCAGCCCCCTTTGTCACCCAAAACTACAAGCTGTGCAGGGGTAATCGGATGCTGTTCTTTTCCTGGTGCCTCAACTGATTGTTAGATATAAACAGCAGCAGCAGCAAGGATCCCAGTGATCCCAGTACTCCCAGTGCTCCCAGTCAGCCCTGTTTTCGGCCTCCGGTCTCTTTACATCCGAATCCAAACACACTAATGAAGACGATCAGGTGTCATTCAGCTCCATTTGTATAAAAACCAACACACAGTGCGGCGTGTTTGCGTGAATAAACCGTGATCATCGATTATCGGATCATCGCTGCTGGTCGATCTGATGGAGGACAAAAAAATAACAGTGCGGAAAAAGCACGCATGCGCGGCTCAGACGGGCTGGTAGAGGAAGACCGCGCATGCGCGACTTCATCGTTATTGTTGGGAGATGTAGTTCTGCGCGGCTGCTCAGTTCTTCAGTTTGTAGTTCTTCCTTTTGATTCACTTCTTTCTAGTAACAGCTTCATTCTGATCAAGGTCGAGGAGAAGCCAATCCACTTACTGCCTGCTTCTGATAAGGTATCCACATTGACTTAGGGAGAACATGACAAATTCTCACAACCCAGCTTGATTAACTTACTGTGTTTTTTCCCCCTTGATTCATTAATTTAGTAATTTTTCTTCAGTAATCGCTGTATCCTGGTCAGGGTTGCGGTGGGCCAGGTAACACTAGGTAACACACCCTGGACCCTATCCAACACATGCTGACACACACTCACCCATGCTTAAAGGGCAACATGGTGCAGCTGTGTCACTTTTATGTGTGTTTTTGCAACAAGAGGCAACCCGAGTACTATAAGTGAAGCTATTCAGATATGGGAAGAACATGCAAAACTCCCCACAGACACTAACCAAAAGTCAGGACCATGTTGGTGCTGCCCTGTCTGTTCTAAACGGGTATTAAATGTGTCGTTTGCCAGTGCAGGTTAAAAACAAACCTGTTGACGATAATTTTAGACTTAATCCTGTGCAGCAGAGCATGAATGAACTTCCTCTGATCCTGCTGACGTCCGAAGCCTCCTCCGCTCTCAGGGATGAGTTGTGTCCAGACATGAACATCACAGTACTGGTGCTGCACAGCTCCAGCAACCCAGTTCCATCAGATGCTTCCAGAGTGTTTTAATGCCCTGCGATGGTTCGTAGTGTTCTGTCCGGGGTTTATTTCCAATTGGCATGCAGTAGTTTGGCATGCAGTAGTAGGTCCTTGACCCACTGCAACACTGAACCTCAGTCATTGTTAGTGAGAAGTTTGGAATGTTCTCTCAAGCATTCAAAAGATAGATTGGCTGCTGTAAATTTGTGCGTGATGGTTTTGACGGTTTTAGAAGCAGGCAGAAGGTGGATTGGCTGCTTCTTGGTGCAAGTGACTAAGTAGTGACTTGCAGTGTTCCCTGCTGACTCGCATACTCATTCATTCACAACTAGGGGCAGCCAGTCCACCTACTGACATGGTTTTGAAAGGTGTGGGCAAATGCCCAGTACCCAGAAGAAACCGGCTGAGGATCGAACCCAGGTTAATAGGTGCCCCTGAAGTTCAAACTAAAAGAAAAAAACGATGAGAGCTTTATATATGGTGTCATTAATTTATTCATTAATCCCATTATTTGATTATTTTTGGCATGATACCTACAGCAAGTATTTATAGTCTTAACACCTGAGATTGGATTATGTGCTTAAGCTTAAAAAAAACCCCAAACCAATTAATGTGTTATGTAAGCCTCAGGAACCCAACTGGGAGGCACTACCAACATGGTGTCAAAGCTGGTGCCAGTTTCTCCAAACTAGAGAACCTTTTAAGAACAGAGCTGCGTTTCCATTGGCCTGCATTACGTACGTGGATGTGGGCTTGCATCACAAGGTTCGAGGTTCAAGACCAGCAAGGAAATGCGCTGAACCGTTCGGGATTTTAGCACCAGTACCGGCACCGTGCGCTCCAGGGTTCAGTTCATTCAGAATAAGTGACTGGTAATCAGTGGCGACAATAATCCTTCACTAACTGACTGATCCGACAGCTCGTTTCCTCCTCACATCTCTAAGAAGATACCAAACAAACCCTAAAGCAGTTTCTGGGCTTCCATCAAAGGAGAGCCTTACCTGCGCACTTTTTTTTTCCGACTGGCGTTTCTGAGGAACACCTCGATAAGACGTGCTGGCAGTGAGGTGTGTTTGTAGTCTCATTAATCAGCACGATGTTAATTAGTTCTTACAGACCTGTATTAACGTTTAAAGATAGTTTTGACTGAACCTAGAGCTCAGAGAAGATCCTCAATGCGGCACTACATGAAGTTTTGCGCATTTTTAACGAGGCGCGTTTGTGTTTGACCGAGGAGCTGAAGATGAGCTCTGAGAGCTGAACCACAGACACGTTTGGTTTTTATATCTGTGAAGTAAGATGGAGGTGCTGGATGAAAATGAGCTGGTGTTCCAGGCTAAACTGCTGTGCAGGAACTTCATGTACTCCAGAATAACTCGGGAAGGACTGAGCTGGGGTAAAGTCGAACCTTTCCTGCCTGTAACACGAGGGTGTGTTGGGGAGGCATCACTTGTGCTCCTTAAATTAGGTGAGAAATAAAATATATCACTGAATATTTGTTAAAAAAAGGTGGAAGTTTGAGCTTCATTAAAGGTGCAGTGTGTAAACTTTTGGTTGAAGGTTATTATAGTCTTACTGAGTCAGTGGAGAGAAACAGAATGTTATTGCACTGATGTTGTAAATGAGTTTATTTATTTAATTAATGATCTTAATAAGTTTTTTTTTTTTTACATTTTCCTGCGGTATTTAAATGTGTATTAACTTTATACTTGTGATTATACAATTTTTCCACTTTCACAAGTAACTTGCAGCAACGCAATGCTGCCAAAAAGGTCTTTAAATCCATTTCCATCATTTAGCAGATGCTTTTATCCAAAGAGACTAGCAACTGAGGATTAAGGGCCTTGCTCAAGGGCCCCACTAGTGGCATAGGGTACTAGTCCAGTACCCTTATTGCTGAGCTACCGCTGGCCTAAAAAGGTGATGGGTCATACAAATCCTTTACATTATAAATCACACTGAGTACAGTGCAAGCAAGAGAGGGTAAAGAGGCCCAACAGTGGGCTTTCACTTCCCCAGTACCCAAACGGTAACGTACAATTAATCGGGGGGCGTCCAAACTTTTGCACAACACTACAGTCATTACTGTTGGTTTAGAAATCTGATCCAGGTTTTTCCTCATTCAAATAGTCAACATCCAGCTTCTGTCGAGCTTTAAGGGAAGTGGTTATGTAGTAGAAGCTTCTTTCTTGCACTGCAGCCTTTAAGCTCATAGCAGCGTAAAGCAGTTTTTAATTAAAAAAATAATTTTTACATTTTTTATTTATCAGGTGATGAGCTGGAGAACATGCGGCCACATGTCTATCGGAATGTGGCCAAGCAGCTGAGTATCTCGTTGGCAGCAGAGGGCGTGGTGTCTAATGCTTTTCTCTTTGTGGCGACGGACATTCTTTCATTAGGTACGTCATGTTTTTTACTCTGCACGTTAGAGATCTTACAGGAGGGTCCAAAATTGTTAATAAATTGGTCCGATCTCTCGTAAACAGTAAGAAGCAGGCGTGTCATGTCAGTGTGGTGAAACCCAGGCCTTCTCGTCCAACGTTGTCAACAGTACTTGACCATTACAGATGTTCTTTGACTGACTGGGCACAGATTCCCACAGGCACATTTTAAAATCTTGTGATGAGTCTTTCCAGAAAAGCAAAAGCTCCACAGAGGGAGCCACCTTCAGCTCAATGCCTGCGGTTTTAAAAATTGGACATGCAAAGCTCATGTGTCCACATAAATTTGGAATGTTCACATTGTACTTTTTTACAGATGTAAACCAACCCTCTGCCACAACAGGCTAGAAGAATTTGGGGTGTCTGGACTATCAAGCTATCAGAACTTTATTGCCATGCGCTCAGGTGACCAAAAATATCAAGCCCACAGCATCCTGAAATCAGGAAATGTCCACTTCTTAATTGTCCACCTTTGGCCAGTTCTAACAGGGCATGTGTTCCTAATCAATTCCTAATAAAGAGGCCACTATGTTTAAACAGGCCATCCCAACAACACTGCTGCGCCTGCTATATTCATAATAGCACTCTTAGTGGCATGTCATTACTATATTGGTGTCCGTTCTGAAAAGGATCCACTGCCCAAACATTGTCCGGACTATTAGGGTCTTTGTCTTGCAGTCAGTAATTGTATACACACAAAGTTTATCTGTATATCGTATGTGTAGCTTATAAAACGATGAATGAATAGACGTACCAGGCAGTTGTTCTTAAAAGAATGCTCTGTGGCGAGTGTGTGTGATGAACAGGTGCGGAACCTTTGGGACGTTCTTGCTTGTGTTTGACAGGGATCACCTGGGGGAAGGTGGCGGCCGTCTTTGCAGTGGCGGGAGGTCTGGCCGTGGACTGTGTGAAACAGGACCGTCCTGGTGTAGTGCACACTATAGAGGAGAGCCTGGGGGAGTTCACGAGGAAGATCCTGGTCCCCTGGCTCAGGAGAAGAGGAGGATGGGTAAGAGGAACTTTCTGTATATGAGGTCAAAAGTTTACATACACCTGTAGTGTTTGTTAGTATTTTAGTAGTTGGGACTTCAGCTGTTCTCTTTCTATGACTGATGAAGTGGTGGACGTATTGCATCCCCCAAATAACCTTCAGAAACCTTCTGAAAGTTCCTTCATAAGTTTGTGGATTTTCTAAAAACCTGACAATCCACTGGTCAAAAATATACATACAGCAGCCAATCATCTGTCAGATTTTAATAGCCATCAACAAGCTTCTTGAACAATTCTGGTCAGAACCTTGACAATTTTTTTGGCAGAATTGGTGGAGTTCAACTAAATTAGTTGGGATTTCTTGACTTTTCGATACTGTCCACATATTCTCGATAGAAAATAAAAAAATATGTTTTAACATATGCTTTTTTGTGTACTTATGTTATTGAATAGCTGTCGTTCTGTTTTCTAGAGTGACATACTGGAGTGTGTCAGAAGCATTAAGAGTCCTCCTCAACCACACTGGCTGTCATCTATGGTCACGACCTGGAAGCACTTTATGAAGACCATATACATCTACCTGATGAAGTGTGGACTGTGAGCCAGGACTTATGGACAAATGTTAGCCTCTAGTGGTTCCACCCTCTATAAGCTTCATTCATCACTTCACATTGAGTTTGGCTGCTCATCCAGCGGCGTGAGGTGTGTGCTGTGCATTGTGCTGACATTACAATTTCATAATACTAAGATTTATTTTTATTTTAAAAGGAGGCCTGAGTCACACTGCAGCATCACTCAGTGTCACCGTGAACAAAATGACCACACGTGTGATGCTCAGTCCTGGTTTTCCAGAAGAAGGATTATTAGCATGGATAAGTCTGTATCAAATAGTGCTTGAGGTGGGGGGAAAAGAAACAGAAACAGGGAAGCATCACCTAGTGCCCCCTGGGTAATGCACTTTATATACGGTCGCCCAGAACTAGATATGGAGAGGGCAAAAAATAGTACAGACAGCTTGTAAACAGTCCAAGTATACCTAAGAGTAAAATATACATAAGTACTGACCCACTTTAAGCTGTCAGGGTACTGGACCGGTGCTCGGAGGGTCACTTGTTCAAGCCCCAACACTTCACTTGGCACTTTTGGGCCCTCAGCAAGGCCCCTAACCCTCAATCGCACATTGTGTTTGGTCACATTTGTAAGCCGCAACATCTTTAGTGTCTACTTTTGTAATAGGAGCTTGTAGCTACCAGTTTAGCATAATAATGCATTTTAATTCAGTACCACGTTCTGCTGATTCATTAAAAAAAATAATTTAATCATTTAAATGACACCTTTAAAACTCCCGCAGTACAACCCCTGGTTTAATCTTTTCACCTGAGTACTGTGGAACAGATTATATAGATATAAAACTATGAACATGTATGTTTGGGATCCCTGAGTGTGAGGTGATTTGTACAGTTAGCACAATGCTAATCTGACAGCTAAAAGCTTCTCTTGGCTTATTAGCTCCAGGCTATTAGCTGTTAGCTTTCTGATCAGTATTCTGACAGATCAAAGCTTTAGGGTGACAATAATGGTTTTTAACTCTTTTTATAGTCAGCTGGGCTTAAACAGACCGTTACAGAAGCTGTAAATCGCGTGATTATATAGCGGAGGTCAAAAGTTTACATACATGTTCTATTGCTGCTGTGTTTGACTGCAATGCACCTCTTTGTCCCCCCTAAAATGATTTTTGATTATGTTTTTATGTTATTTTGGGCCAAAAATATACACACAGCAAGTTTTATTATCAATAAAGCAAAGTAGAGTGTAAGAATCTCCTGCTTTTGCTTTTTAATGTGTTTGGGAACTTCAGTCAAGCTTTAAAGAGAGGATTATTTGTTGTACTGTAGTCTGTTAAGCTCATGGTCAGATGTAAAGCTCGCTTAACTGTGGACAGTTTCACTCATGTTCATAACAGATCTTTCTGGTTGCTGGTGGCTTTTGGATTACATCTGACAGATTTGGACAGATTTCCTCTCGGGAAATCTTCCTGACCTTGGCGAGAGATCACTGTTCCATGTACGGTACTTTTGCTTTCTATTTTAGATCAGAAAGGAGCAGCCAACATTGGACACTACCAAATAAACACGGAAACTGTTATAACCAAGAGTCATACAAGAGTATGTGAACTTTGGACTGCAAATGTAGTACAGTACACAAATGCAAGACACAGGTTGTGACCCCCCAATGTCCTTTCCCCTAATTTCCCCTAAAACCAGATGAATTTTGAATGTAGGTCCAGTGGCAGGACCTGTTCTATTAGTTTTATTTATTTTATATATTTATATGTATGTAGTGCTGCTGCTTGTGTATGTGTTGTAATAAGTGTTGTGTTTGTAGTTTTTTAAATATTTATCTTGTTTTTTATTGCAGTATTTTATATTTATTTCTCTAAGAGATGTAAAGAACTGTTGCTCATTGTTTGGTTTGTGTTTAAATAAAGGTTGGATGTGTACTGGTTTATAGATGAACATTCATTCAACAGAAATCAGATTTATCAAATTACACCCTTCTAAATATCTAAATATCAAGGTCTGTACACAAAGGCCCATAAGGACACAGTTTGGAGTGCTAGAACTTATTTAATTTTAAAGTAAAAAACAGGAGCTAATATTTAGACTTGTAATATTTGCACTGATTAGAAATAATTTTATTGAAATTGTATATAGATTTGGGTTACTAGGGCAGGAATATGGCAAGCCGTTTTAGCTTTTAATCCTCCTTTTCTTGATATCAAGAATTAAATTCTTACTAGTAAAAAATGAATTCTTACTAGTAAAAATTTTATTTTTGATATCAAGAATTGAATTATTACATGTTCTAATGATAATTAGTTGATTTGCATTTGGATTCAAAGGCGGGGCTAACTTGGGTTGTGCTTTTCTTAAAGAGACAACATACCACATGTACTGCAAACCATTGTAAACAAAATAGTAAAAGTTGTACATTACAGATTTTGCAGCATACTCAAGCATTTACATTAAAAAATAAACATGTTTAAAAACTGCAGACTAAAAATATCAGTCTATCGCGTAATCTACATATCAGTATTTGTTTCACTCTGTTCCTTTTCTTGACTATCGTGTCAATAAACAGAATGGACGGTTAAAGCTTTGTACTTGCTTATTTTATATTTATTAAATGTACAACAGTAACAAACTTTAACTATCATGTATAAACACAAAACCCCGCATAAATTTGTGTGCGTCGCTCTATTTGTTCCGTACTGAAACATAAAACCGTCATACGTTCCATACATAAACACATACTGTTACAGTATTAAACCACATTTCTTTTGTAACGTCTTAATAATGTATGGAATGACGTGTATGAAAGCTGTAAAATGTAACATCACTTCATTACTGCAGTGCATCCCAACTCTCTCACATCTACACTTCACAAAGTCAACTACACTAATGACCAACTTTCTAATGGAGTTTCTCTGGTCCAACTTACAATGTGCAACAGTCCAGTAGATGGCACTTGGAAACCAGAGACTGAACGGTCTACTAATAAATACACATTTTAATGATTGTACACTCTATTAATGATAATTATTTTTGGAAAAAAAAACAGATCTCAGATTTTTTAATAATTACATTTGATTTCCAATCACTTGCAATGTCTCTTTAAGTCAAAGCTCCTGATTCTCAGTGTTTCACATGCCAGTGATTTATATACAGTGTAAGAGACGAAAATCACTGTCAGATGTGTGTAATGCCAGGTCTATGGTCAGTGTGATGGGAGTATGGTTGCCAGATGGCAACAACAAATGCGCTACAATAACCAAAACTAAAAAATATTAACTACTTGGGATTAGCTAAACACTTTAAGCAAACATTAAGAAAATGTATTCAATTTAATATAATCCATTGTCATTTTATTTATCACTGTCATTTATCAAACTCACATTATATTGCAGACTTGGCAACCCTGAATATTTGGAGACACTCCCACATGCAGTGACAATGAGCTACTATTGGATATATTTAAACAGACTCATTCGAATGCAATTTTAACTAGTAAAAATTTAATTCTTACTAGTAAAAATTTATTTTCTGAAATCAAAAATTCAATTCTTGATATCAAAAATTCAATTCTTGATATCAAAAATTCAATTCTTGATATCAAAAATTTAATTTTAACTAGTAAGAATTTAATTCTTGATATCAAAAATTGAATTCCTGATATCAAGAAAAGGAGGATTAAAAGCTAAAACGGCTTGCCATAAAAAATACAATTCTTGATATCAAGAATGTAATTTTTTTATATCAAGAATTCAAATCTTACTAGTAAAAACTTAATTCTTGATATCAAGAATTTAATTTTTGATATCAGAAAATAAATTTTTTACTAGTAAGAATTAAATTTTTACTAGTTAAAATTGTATTCAAATGAGTCTGTTTAAATATATCCAATAGTAGCTCATTGTCACTGCATGTGGGAGTGTCTCCAAATATTCAGGGTTGCCAAGTCTGCAATAAAATGTGAGTTTGATAAATGACAGTGATAAATAAAATGACTGGATTATATTAAATTGAATACATTTTCTTAAAGCGCATTTGTTGTTACCATCTGTAAGATGACTTACATAAGTGTCTGGCAACCATACTCCTATTACACTGACCATAGACCTGGCATTACACACATCTGACAGTGATTTTCGTCTCTTACACTGTATATAAATCACTGGCATGTGAAACACTGAGAATCAGGAGCTTTGACTTAAACAGGCATTGCAAGTGATTGGAAATCAAATGTAATTATCAATAATTGACTTTAAAAAAAATCTAAGATCTGTTTTTTTTTTCTCTAAAATAATCATCATTAATAGATGAATCAAACAAATGTGTATTTATTAGTAGACCGTTCAGTCTCTGGTTTCCAAGTGCCATCTACTGGACTGTTGCACATTGTAAGTTGGACCAGAGAAACTCCATTAGAAAGTTGGTCATTAGTGTAGTTGACTTTGTGAAGTGTAGATGTGAGAGAGTTGGGATGCACTGCAGTAATGAAGTGATGTTACATTTTACAGCTTTCATACACGTCATTCCATACATTATTAACATGTCTGCGTTACAAAAGAAATGTGGTTTAACACTGATATGTAGATTACGCGATAGAGTATAGATTTAAGGGTTAGATGTATTTTCAGTCTGCAGTTTTTAAACATGTTTATTTTTTAATGTAAATGCTTGAGTATGCTGCAAAATCTGTAATGTACAACTTTTACTATTTTGTTTACAATGGTTTGCAGTACATGTGGTATGTTGTCTCTTTAAGAAAAGCACAACCCAAGTTAGCCCCGCCTTTGAATCCAAATGCAAATCAACTAATTATCATTAGAACATGTAATAATTCAATTCTTGATATCAAAAATAAAATTTTTACTAGTAAGAATTCATTTTTTACTAGTAAAAATTTAATTCTGGATATCAAAAAATAAATTTTAACTAGTAAGAATTTATTTTTTACTAGTAAGAATTTAATTCTTGATATCAAAAATTGAATTCCTGATATCAAGAAAAAAAGGATTAAAAGCTAAAATGGCTTGCCATACAGGAAACCAATGGATCCCCAACCAAGTCAAACAAAACCTCTCGATGAGAGGTTCCAATTCACTGTAAAATACAGTTATGCCTAAAAAAGTTTAAGGTAAAAAGAAAAAGGACGGCCAACAACAAGGTGGATACAACTAGAAGTATATCAAATAAGCCATTAAGAAACCGGAAGACCCAAACAGAGGACAGGATAGTCCAGGGAAACACAAATAAATCTACCCATAAGTGGCCGATCTGATGTAATTTTTCCAATAACGCAGTGATAACTCATTCAGGAGGTGCATTTATTATAAGTTTATTATTGTTCTGTTTAGCTCATGTTGTACATCATATAAAGATTCCAGTACAAAGTCAATTAATTCATGTTCCTGATTAATCCATTCACCTATTATTATTAATTTTACAGAATGTATAACACAATACCGCAACGATTATTAGAGAAAAAGCTACCTAAATAGTGATTAACTCCAAAACCCCCAAAACTCAACTAATCACACCACTGAGCCCTGCTGGTGACATCTCGTATACATGAAAATAATGTGTGGCTGGGACTTAATTCAGGTGTGGGAATGAGATATGCAAAGACAAAACATCCAGATTTAGATTATAACCTGGAATGTCAGTTTATATACAGCTAAGCTGAACTGTTTTGAACAGTCGTGTACATGAATCTCCCCGAGAACAAAATATGATTCTGTATGATTTATGTTGGATATAATAATAGAATCGTAATGCCACACCCTGCTATACAAGATGTCATCAGTGGTGCTCCTACACACCAGTACATGACGATCTTTCAGTGCTGGCACAGTCGTAGTTATTATGATATTCAGTGTATGACCACACCCATATTAAAGTAATGGAAAGAAAAGAACACAATTTTATACATTTTTTAGCTACATTAGTCTTGTCTCATCCCACCACCAGTAACAGTTCAGCCTTCACCAGCTACCAGATGTAACAGTGCAATAAACCATGTGTGGTTTAATAATAAGTGCTTGCTGGACACCCCATCACCACTCTTCAGTTTTCCACTGGACTCTTCTGAGGACAGGAAGCTCTGCGGTAGGTGATGTGTAGGTGCTGGGTCAGTGGCTGGTTCTCCAGCGCCATGGACACGACCTGCTCGAGTTTGCCATCAGATCTCAGCTGGATCTGCCTACAAATCTGAACAGAGAGGAAAAAACGGGTCAAATAATGGGTAGCAGGACCTGCTTTACTCTACTTCTAAGCACCAGCTGAGATTTTGGTACTTATTCTAACAAACAGACCTGCTGAACGTGCGGCTTCGTGGCAAATGATGTCCTGGCCAGTGCCTGGCTCTGCAGGGTCAGTTTCTGTCCTACCAGCTCCCCCTCCTCGATCTCTACAAGTCCTGTTAGAGCAAACACCCTGCTGGTTATCAGTCCTGTTCAGCCTAACAGATGATGTGTTATTGATATTAATGCTTCATCGTCCAGAAAACTAAAACCCACCTGAGTTCTGAGCGATGATGAAGGCCACGTTGTTGGTTCCAGGCTGAAGCCGGATGAAACCACACTCCCTGTGCAGAGGCTTTTTACTCTCAACATGGAAGGCGTTAGACCTGCAAAAATAAAATTCTAAATACACCACGCCTGACTGGTAACAGGTTTATCAAGCACCATATGTCCGAAAGTATGTGGATGTATGTGTTCAGGTGTTTCACCCACACCCATCAAAAACCATTATAGAAAATAAATGATATGCTTTCGATTTTGTGGCAATAAGTTGGTAAAGATTCCTTCCTGATCCAAAAGGCAAAGTTTGGTGTGGAGGATGTCCAGTGGGCCTGTACTGTACCATAACCTTAACCCCATTGTACACATTTGGGCTAAATTGGAACATCGGATTCTAGCCAGGCCTTATTGTCCAACATGAAATGCTCTTTTCCCAGGAAAGACACACTCCAATATTTTGTGGAAAGCCTTCCAAGAAGAAAAGTGAGTGCCAACTCTATAATAATGCTCATGGTTGGAAAAGGTGTCCACATACTTTTGGCCAAATAAAGAGGTTTGTAGAAAATCTGTGTGTTTACGGTTCAGAGTAGAACAAATGTAGGACGTGATCGTATATGTGAATGCTGCCTACATGAAGTTGATGATAGGCTGGCCCACGTGAGTAAAATGCAGCGTCTGAGTGTAACGGAAAGTCTTGATGGTGGGAAATGAACCTTCACCGGGCTCGTCTGATTCCCACGTGCCCAAAATCCAGTCCAGAGGGAGCATGGCTTGGTTCAATTCCACTGCTGAAAAAACATACATGTAGATTTTATGTAAAAAAAGATCAGCACCATAACGTCCAATTAGCATCAATTTTGGAAACATATTAAGCTGCTGTTTAGACTGAAGTCCAAACCATTTATTTCATGGTTTTTTCTGACCTTTTGTCTGGATGGCCCTATGTTATCACTAAACAACAAGGCTACAGACATGAGTAACACGTCAAGCGAGCTTTACATAACCACTGGCTTAGAGGTTACAGGCAACTGTTTACTGTTACTGTTTTCAAACTAGTTCCTGATTACATGGTTACAATGGTATGACGAGGAGATTCGTTCTTTCTTTCTTTCTTTCTCTGAGCCTATAATGATGTTAAGCTTGCTTGACTGTAAACAGTGTCATCTACGTTCCAGCAGTCTCTATTTTAAGGCAGACATCTGGTGCAGTCAGACTAGCCCTATTTATATGGGCACAAAACAGACAAAAATAAGAAATCATGGAGAAATCATGAAACAAATGTAATGATGCTATAAAACTTTCTTCACCGCCAAATCAGACATCTAAGTTGTTGTATTTACATGTTTGCCAAATTTTCACTGCCAACTCCACACAATAAATTTTAAATGTTTATAAACTATTTTTGGATAGGAAAGGTTCCGTGTTCTAGTCATTCAGTCACAGAAAACAGTTACAGAAATAATTAAAATCTAAAAACTGCTATGAAAGATTTGATTAAAGCTTCTATATAATAACTAACTGTAAAATACTGTAAAACTATAAAATACTAACTGCAATCTAAATAGTAAAATCAACAGTTTAACACCAGTGCAAACAAACATTTTCTCTATTTCAGGGTAATAAATGATTCCACGTGTGCATTTATATGATATAATATATGTTATATATGTATATAATGCTTTATATAATGCTTTATGATGTAGGTAAGCATTAGCCTCAAGCACAAAAGTCACCAAAGAGTTTGATCATCATATTTATATTACATTATATTATATTATATTATATTATATTACATTTATATTTATTACATTACATTATATTATATTTATTACATTACATAATATTATATTACAGTATATTATATTATATTATATTTATTTTTAATATTTATTTTTTTACATTACATTATATTATATTTATTTTTAATATTTATTCATTTACATTTTATTGTATTATATTATATATACAATAATAATTTCCTTCCTATCTATCTATATTTAATCAGAAATTACTCACCGGAATGAATCACTGGACAGGACATTTTAGCTCAAAAACTTGATTTAACCTGATTAATAATTAAAATAAGTACAAAAACAAAGGAAATAAATGAACGACACTGAATTATTTGCTTCGCCAAGTGTTTAACTAGTCACGAACATAAGAGCTTTTATACCAGCAGCAATGAACTCTGGGAAATGTAGTCACACCAAGACTCCGGTAATCACAACCACGTCTCTTCTCTGGTTTGTTGATATACTGCAGTAAAGTTGGTTTTATATTCACATATTCGGATTTTTTTATTCAATAGCTTTTAAAAGATGCGTCCAAAAAGGCTCATCTGTGTAACTGCTCATTGTTGGCAATCAAGACAATCAACTACATCTGAGTTTACTACAGTAATAGATGCTTTTCACAATGTAAACTATACATTACTTTCACTGTGTGCTGTAACCGCTACAGGAGCTCAGGGAGTCTAAACACTCACATAACACAGAAACAGCAGCAGATAGAGATCATAGAGGTCCGAGCACTAACACCTTTTATTTTATTGTTTTAGGAAATACTTTTAATAGCTTTATAACAGCTCATCGCTTAGAATTATGATAGAATAAACAGACAGGCTTTACACAATATTTACACCTCTCAGACTACATGTTATTAGTTTATTGTTGTGAGGTTTTTTAAAATGAAATAGTTTCAGTGGCTTTTGAACAAATGTTCTAAAAAATAAGTTGTTAATCGAGTGGAACCAACATCTTGAACATGACATACATCACCTCTTAACCTGGCAACTTAATATCTGCCTTATTAAGCTGACAAAATGTAATAACAAAAATCTTCTAAACAATTCTTCAAAATGCTCAACAACAAGTTGTACTTCATCAAATGTAAACCAGAAGACAAACTACACCTGCTATACTGACACTGTCACCCTTTAGTACATAATAAAAACAGATTATTATATAACTTCAACAGCTTTTAAAGTATTCGTCATATTGCTCCCAAACAAGTTGTATATTATCAAGTGTAACCCACATTACATACTACACTGCCATCCTTTAGCATTGCGCACATGCCTGTTTATATGTATAATGTAGGCATGTGTGCATGGTGTGCAATGCTAAAGGGTGACAGTGTCAGTATAAGAGGTGTAGTATGTAATGTGGGTTACACGTGATAATATACAACTTGTTTTGGAGCAATATGACGAATACTTTAAAACAGTGTTTCTCGACCTTTTTTCAGTCACGGCACCATTTAAAAGTATGCAAAATCTCAAGTCACCCCAGTCTAAAATGTATTAAAAAAATTACACTCTGCATCCCTCGGACTGCTAACACACACGTGCACACACCATAAGATGTCACTTAGGGAGGGAGGGGTAAACGTGACTTACTTTTAATGGGAAACCTGAGCCTGGGATGATGCACACAATCACCCTATTCTGGCAGGGATGGATGAGAGGCAGACACGGATCTCCTGGTCCAGAGCCCTCAGTCGCTCCCTGTACTTGTTGTTGATGTAAGTTACGCTTGAAAAGCTCAGTTCGCGCCATGAACGAATCAGATTTAACATAATTAAACAAGTTTATAGTTTATTTCTCAATTATTTGTCCTTATACTAAGAGCACTGCTTCTTTTCTGCAAGTTCTCTCTGTAGCTCGGTTACGGCTCTCTCAACTCAAAAGAAGCTTTATTGGCATGACAAATAAAGACATTCGTATTGCCAAAGCAAGTTACAGAGAAATAATAACAATAACAATAAGAAAGAGCAAATATATACAAAACAGCACTTTGGATGTACTGTAAATGTGCTTTATAAATAAATAAATTACTTGCTTACTAAAACAGTTACATGTGCAAAAAAAATACCAAATAGAATAAAATATTAATAAAAACAGTGCAAAATAATAACAAATAATAATTATATTATTTACATTAATGAGGTAGTAATAACGATCAGTTTGTGTGTGTCTCTCGTTCTGTGTGTGTGTGTGTGTGTGTACACACACACAAACTGATTGTTATTACTACCTCATTAATGTAAATATTATAATTTTTATTGTTATTATTTTGCACTGTTTTTATTATTATTTTATTCTATTTTATATTTTTGCACATGCAACTGTTTTGTATATATTTGTTCTTATTGTTATTTTTATTATTTGTCTGTAACTTGCTTTGGCAATACGAACGTCTTTATTTGTCATTCCAATAAAGCTTCTTTTGAGTTTTTTTGAGAGTGTATGTGTGTGTGTGTGTGTGTGTGTGTCTCGCTCATATATACTGTATGTATATAGCGTCTCCTACAGGAGCGACTCGGTTCCTTTTGTTCATTTTAAAGAGCCTTTTAATAGAATCGGATCGTTCGCGAACGACTCATCATTATCAGAATATTTTTGACGGCACCCCGGTTGAGAAAAGCTGGTCTAGGGAAACACCGTCCACATGGCTGCCAGGAGCTGAAATCCACCTGACAGAGATAAATCTACCCATAAGTGGCCGATCTGATGTAATTTTTCCAATAACGCAGTGATAACTCATTCAGGAGGTGCATTTATTATAAGTTTATTATTGTTCTGTTTAGCTCATGTTGTACATCATATAAAGATTCCAGTACAAAGTCAATTAATTCATGTTCCTGATTAATCCATTCACCTATTATTATTAATTTTACAGAATGTATAACACAATACCGCAACGATTATTAGAGAAAAAGCTACCTAAATAGTGATTAACTCCAAAACCCCCAAAACTCAACTAATCACACCACTGAGCCCTGCTGGTGACATCTCGTATACATGAAAATAATGTGTGGCTGGGACTTAATTCAGGTGTGGGAATGAGATATGCAAAGACAAAACATCCAGATTTAGATTATAACCTGGAATGTCAGTTTATATACAGCTAAGCTGAACTGTTTTGAACAGTCGTGTACATGAATCTCCCCGAGAACAAAATATGATTCTGTATGATTTATGTTGGATATAATAATAGAATCGTAATGCCACACCCTGCTATACAAGATGTCATCAGTGGTGCTCCTACACACCAGTACATGACGATCTTTCAGTGCTGGCACAGTCGTAGTTATTATGATATTCAGTGTATGACCACACCCATATTAAAGTAATGGAAAGAAAAGAACACAATTTTATACATTTTTTAGCTACATTAGTCTTGTCTCATCCCACCACCAGTAACAGTTCAGCCTTCACCAGCTACCAGATGTAACAGTGCAATAAACCATGTGTGGTTTAATAATAAGTGCTTGCTGGACACCCCATCACCACTCTTCAGTTTTCCACTGGACTCTTCTGAGGACAGGAAGCTCTGCGGTAGGTGATGTGTAGGTGCTGGGTCAGTGGCTGGTTCTCCAGCGCCATGGACACGACCTGCTCGAGTTTGCCATCAGATCTCAGCTGGATCTGCCTACAAATCTGAACAGAGAGGAAAAAACGGGTCAAATAATGGGTAGCAGGACCTGCTTTACTCTACTTCTAAGCACTAGCTGAGATTTTGGTACTTATTCTAACAAACAGACCTGCTGAACGTGCGGCTTCGTGGCAAATGACGTCCTGGCCAGCGCCTGGCTCTGCAGGGTCAGTTTTTGTCCTACCAGCTCCCCCTCCTCGATCTCTACAAGTCCTGTTAGAGCAAACACCCTGCTGGTTATCAGTCCTGTTCAGCCTAACAGATAACAAATCTCCTTGGTATTAAGGCTTCACCTGAGTTCTGAGCGATGATGAAGGCCACGTTGTTGGTTCCAGGCTGAAGCCGGATGAAACCACACTCCCTGTGCAGAGGTTTTTTACTCTCAGCATGGAAGGCGTTAAACCTGCAAAAATAATATTCTAAATACACCACGCCTGACTGGTAACAGGTTTATGATTCACTATATGGCCAAAAGTATGTGGATACCCCCCTTCCTAATGGGTGTTTCAACTACACCCATGATGTATCAGATGGATCTGAATCAATTATAGAACATAAATGTTATGCTTTGGTAAAGATTCTTTACTGATTCAAAAGGCAAAATTTGGTGTGGAGGAACTCCAGTGGCCTGTACAGAACCTCAACCCTATTATACACATTTGGGGTAAACTGGAACATAAGGTGTCCACATACTTTTGGCCAAATAAAGAGGTTTGTAGAAAATCTGTGTGTTTACGGTTCAGAGTAGAACAAATGTAGGACGTGATCGTATATGTGAATGCTGCCTACATGAAGTTGATGACAGGCTGGCCCACGTGAGTAAAATGCAGCGTCTCAGTGTAACGGAAAGGCGTGATGGAGGGAAATGAACCTTCACCGGGCTCGTCTGATTCCCATGTGCCCAAAATCCAGTCCAGAGGGAGCATGGCTTGGTTCAAATCCACTGCTGTGAAGCAGAAGAAACATTTCGATGTCATGTAAAAAGATGATTTAAGCAGTACAGGCTCGTTATATATCAGCACCATATCGTCTGCAACTTTGGAAACATTTCAAGCTGCTGTTTAGACTGAAGTCTAAACCGTTTATTTAATCGTTTTCTCTGACCTTTTGTCTGGATGGCCTTATGTAATCAACAAACAACAAGGCTACAGACATGAGTAACACTGTCGAAAGTCAAGCGAGCTTCACATAACCACTGGCTTTGAGGTTGCAATGCAAACAGCCCCTGCTTTCAAACTAGCAACTTAAAGCCTCAGTCAAGTTTGTTCCTGATGACATGGTTAAAAAAGGTATGACCTGGAGATTCCTTCTTACTTTCTCTGAGCCTATAATGATGTTAAGCTTGCTTGACTGTGAACACTGTCAGCTAAGTTCCAGCAACTTCTGATTAAAGACAAACAGGTTTTTGGTACTTCTTAGATTACATTCGCTTATCTGTACATGGAACTGCCTTTTTTTTTTACGTGGTGGAGTCAGACTAGCCCTATTTATATGGGCACAAAACAGACAAACTAAGAAATAATGGAGTCATGAAACAAATGTAATGATGCTTTAAAACTTTCTTCACCGCCAAATCAGTCATCTAAGTTGTTGTATTTACATGTTTGCCCCAGCAAATTTTTAGCCAACTTCCCACAATACATTTTAAATGTTTATAAACTATTTTTGGATAGAAAAGGTTCAGTGTTCTAGTCATTCAGTCACAGAAAACAGTTGCAGAAATGATTAAAATCTAAAATCTGCTATGAAAGATTTGATTAAAGCTTCTATATAATAATCCTGGATCTAACTGGAATCTAAATAGTAAAATCAACAGTTTAACACCAGTGCAAACAAATATTTTCTCTATTTCAGGGTAATAAATGATTCCACGTGTGCATTTATATTATATAATATATATTACATATGTATATATATGTTTATATAATGCTTTATGATTTAGGTAAGCATTATCCTCAAGCACAAGTCACCAAGAGTTTGATCATCATATTTAATCAGAAATTACTCACCGGAATGAATCACTGGACAGGACATTTTAGCTCAAAAACTTGATTTAACCTGATTTATACTGAAATAAGTACAAAAACAAACTAAATAAATGAACGACACTGAATTATTTGCTTCGCCAAGTGTTTAACTAGTCACGGAAATATAAGAGTTTCGACATCAGCAGCAATGAACTCTGGGAAATGTAGTCACACCAAGGTTTGTTGATTTACTGCAGTAAAGTTGGTTTATATTCGAATATTCGGATTTCTTTCTTCAATAGCTTTTAAAAGATGCGTCCAAAAAGGCTCATCTGTGTAACTGCTCATTGTTGGCAATCAAGACAATCAACTACATCTGAGTTTACTACAGTAATAGATGCTTTTCACAATGTAAACTATACATTACTTTCACTGTGTGCTGTAACCGCTACAGGAGCTCAGGGAGTCTAAACACTCACATAACACAGAAACAGCAGCAGATAGAGATCATAGAGGTCCGAGCACTAACACCTTTTATTTTATTGTTTTAGGAAATACTTTTAATAGCTTTATAACAGCTCATCGCTTAGAATTATGATAGAATAAATAGACAGGCTTTACACAATATTTACACCTCTCAGACTACATGTTATTAGTTTATTGTTGTGAGGATTTTTAAAATGAAATCGTTTCAGTGGCTTTTGAACAAATGTTCTAAAAAATAAGTTGTTAATCGATTGGAACCAACATGACAAACATCACCTCTTAACCTGGCAACTTAATATCTGCCTTATTAAGCTGACAAAATGTAATAACAAAAAAACCTTCTAAACAATTCTTCAAAATGCTCAACAACAAGTTATACTTCATCAAATGTAAACCAGAAGACAAACTACACCTGCTTTTTTATTTACACCAGATTTGTATGAATAACTTCAATAGCTTTTAAAGTATTCGTCAAGTTGTATATTATCAAGTGTAACCCACATTACATACTACACCTCTTATACTGACACTGTCACCCTTTATTACATAATAAAAACAGATTTTTATTAAAATACAACTTGTTTTAGAGCAATGTGACAAGTACTTAAAAGGTATTGAAATTATTTCATAAAGATCTTAACTAGTAATACTGTGTAAAACTATGTAATAAAGGGTGACAGTGTCAGTATAGCAGGTGTAGTTTGTCTTCTGGTTTACATTTGATGAAGTACAACTTGTTGTTGAGCATTTTGAAGAATTGTTTAGAAGGTTTTTTTGTTATTAAATTTTGTCAGCTTAATAAGGCAGATATTAAGTTGCCAGGTTAAGAGGTGATGTTTGTCATGTTGGTTCCAATCGATTAACAACTTATTTTTTAGAACATTTGTTCAAAAGCCACTGAAACGATTTTATTTTACAAAACTTCACAACAATAAACTAATAACATGTAGTCTGAGAGGTGTAAATATTGTGTAAAGCCTGTCTATTTATTCTATCATAATTCAAAGCGATGAGCTGTTATAAAGCTATTAAAAGTATTTCCTAAAACAATAAAATAAAAGGTGTTAGTGCTCGGACCTCTATGATCTCTATCTGCTGCTGTTTCTGTGTTATGTGAGTGTTTAGACTCCCTGAGCTCCTGTAGCGGTTACAGCACACAGTGAAAGTAATGTATAGTTTACATTGTGAAAAGCATCTATTACTGTAGTAAACTCAGATGTAGTTGATTGTCTTGATTGCCAACAATGAGCAGTTACACAGATGAGCCTTTTTGGACGCATCTTTTAAAAGCTGTTGAAGAAAGAAATCCGAATATTCGAATATAAACCAACTTTACTGCAGTATAGTTTATAATAACATCTAGATCTATCGAGATGTGCTACCTTTAATGTGTGTGTGTGTGTGTGTGTGTGTGTGTGTGTGTGTGTGTGTGTGTGTGTGTGTTTGCCCTGTGTTTGACTGGCGACCTGTTCAGGGTGTTTCCTTTTGACCCTTCGCACAGGGACCCACCGCGACCCCGCAGATTCATACTCGGGATTCTATTGGTGGAATTACGAGCACGCGCTGACGTAACTGCGCGCGTCCATGACTGTGTATGTGGACGCGCACGTACGAGACGGGCGGCGCTGAAAGACGAGCTTTCAAATATAAACATTTATATTTATTTATTAGAATTAATCCTCCGATTATTGTAAGTTCAACAAACGACTTTAACTCCGTTTAAAAGCTTATAATAATAAAATATTGTGACAATTTTTTTGTCTTTGTTAAACGTTCGCTAGCATTACTGTTAGCACGTAGCTCTAGTAAACGGATCTGTATTATCATAACATAGTAATAATTATTATTTTATGTATCTTTACTTTTGCATTTAATGTTGCTTATGTTAATTTGTTGTTTTAAATGTATGTTATTAAATTGTTTGTGCACTATCAAGTAAAAAGCTTTTATTTTGTATTTTGCTCGCTATTAATACAGTATTTTTATAACACGATCAGCAAAAACAATTTGATGTATTTGGTATGTTCTCCTTTTTGCTGTAGTGACAGTATGAACTTGAGCTGGAATTGACTCCATCAAATTGTGCATAAAATTAGAAACATGTCCCAATACTTTTGTCCAAATAGTGCATTTAATCTAATGACCAAAATATTATTTTTACTGTTTTATTTTCTAGTTTAGAGGTAAAAGTGAAGGATTTTCTCTGCATTTCTGAATTCCAGCCATCACTGCACTCCAGATTCATCATGGACAGTAAGTATAATTCCATTCGGTTCTTATGTACACAGGGATACACGTTTACGCTGACCTGTCCTGTGTCCTGTGCAGACTGCCCTCAACCCTGTTCGCTGTATAACTGTAAGCGGACGTACACGAACGCAGAAGCGCTGCGAAACCACATCAGGGATCATCACAGCAACCCGGCACAGTCCGTCCCAGGTATGATTTCTGCTCGCCGCGAGCCTCGGCGCAGACCGCCGCTTTGTTCGGTGCTCGGCTTGAATCTGAGCTGAATCTGCATCAGTGTGGAATAAGGTGCAGATCCAGGGTTACAGCTCCACATGTATCTGTGTTTATCTGGATTCTCCTCCCTGTTTCACTTTTAAACTTGTGTTACAGCTCCAGCTTCTGAGAAACGGTGAGAATCAGAATCAGCTTCTCCCAGAGTCTAAAACGCTTCTGGTTGAAAATAAAGCTTAACGTGGTTTAATGTAGTAAAAGAAGGAGACAGGAGCACTAAACTTCTCTTCATTATTACTGCTCATAAGTTCCTCCACTAATCACGTTCCTCACTCGCCGTTTTAGTACAACAGGTCACGTTAAGCGTCGTTCGAAGGTCCGCGAGTTCCTCACGCCGGCTGTGCTTGTGTTTCCCAGGTAAATCGTTCCTGTGCTCCACTATAGGATGTGATGGATCTTTCTCCAGCATGCAGCAGCTGATGGATCATATGAGGCGTCACCACAAACCAAATTACTTCTTCCTGTGAGTCTAACTGCACTGTTGCTTCCACTCCTTTGCACTACCTCATTTCTGGCCAAAGAGCTTTCCAAAAACATGCAGATTGTTAAAAATTTGGCAATGGGGGGGATCTAATGGTGCAGCAGTTTTACATGCTAACGCTGCCGACCTGGCCGGACGTCCACGCAAACACAAGTGTGCACGTTTGAGGGAGGGAGGGACGGTCGGATTGGGTTTCTTCTATACGAGAATGTGACCATGTGAGATCTCCAGGACTGGTCCGGGCACCTGCTCGAAGTGGGAGGGGGTCTTCACATGGAGCTTAGCGTGGTTTCCTGTAAGGAATCCAACACTGACAGGTGATAAGACGTGTCCACAGATTGGACACGTGCCTGAGGAAACTCAACTCAACTCAACTCAACTTTATTTATAGAGCACTTTAAAAACAACAACAGCTGTGACAAAGTGCTGTACATAGATATTTATAAAACAAACACTAGAAACAATGAGAAAATAAAAACAATAAAAAACAATAAAAGAAATAGATGAAACAAATAAAACGGTAAAAACTAATAAGGCAAATAAAACAAGGGCAAAGTCTCATGCTGGATTGAAAGCCAAGGAATAAAAATGGGTTTTAAGACTAGTTTTAAAAATAGCCAGAAACGTCTTGTACAAGCGGCAGATTGACAGTTGGGAGTTGGAAATGACTAGACAGGGAGATAAAGAGGACAAAGTCTTGGCCCTAGGTGTGAGTGAGGTCAGTGGGGGTGTTTTTGTAGGGGCTGGACCTAAATACGTACGAGAACGACAATGTATAGCAATACCACAAGCTATAAACATCGAAATAAATAAATAAATTCGTAGGGGTTGTGCTCTTTACATTCATCTGACCTCACATCAGCTTTTTCCTCCATCAGTCACCACCGAGACTCAAATTTGGGGTGCTGAGGGTGGTCGGCTACCCTAATATTGATGAAATATGTATTTTCTCTCTCTTTCACGAATGTTCTCGTAATCTGATCGCCTCAACTCGTCTGATTTCAGGTGCGAGAGCTGCAGGGCTAAACTTCGCTCCTACCGCACCCTCCTGAAACACCTGCAGACGTGCGCCAAGGTGGCCAAGGGCAAGGCCCCGAAACCAGACGCTGGTCATCCGGGCACAGAGACGGATCCGTCGGGGGACACCCCCCAGGAGGCGTCCGATTCCTCCGCGCCCTTGATCTCGGCTCTTCGGGTCCCGTCCGAGGTCGTCCAGCCTCGGAACCCGCAGGACGCCCCGTACGGTTCCTTTCCTCCCAGTCTGTCCCCGGCGCCCGAACCGGAACCTCAGCGCTCGCTCAGGTTCGGGCCGGCGGGACCGGCGTCCTACCTGCCGCACACCCCGCCTGGATCCAACGCGGTCTGGAGGAAGAATCAAGGTAATCTGACGTGCACCCCTGCAGCGGTGATGTCCGATCAGCCGCTGCGTTCGACTGACGCTCGCCGCTCGCATCGCCACACCTCCCACCAGGGATGGGGAAAAAACATCAAAAGGACACGCCCCGTTACCTAGAAACCGTCTCCTCAACTCCTGATTGGGTGTAAGACACCATATCGATTTACACTGCACCTGACGTCCAGTTCCAAAACCACAGGCATTCAATTCACAGCAGTCCACACTCACAGTGAGCATTCCAGTTCAGCCCAAAGCTGTACGTCGGCTTTGAGGTCGGAGCTTTCCTCCCATAGTGCTGAATCACCTGTACGTTATAGTTAGTAGGCGCGTCCTCTTGGTGTTCTGTCCCAATTCCGGAGCGAGTCGAACGCAGCACGTAGAATCAGGATAGAAAATCATACTGTGTGTTTATTTATTTGTTGATTACGCTGTGTTTTATCATGTGGCTGTCCTCTACCAGACCCGCCTGCGCCCATTTTGCACAGATGGAACTCCCCTCAGGCTTTTATGAGAGAAGAAGTGCAGGTGAGGAACACAGGAACCGTGTGAAGTCCTTCCAGCCGGGCCGGCTTAACAACACGCTGCTGCCGCTAACGCCGCTTCGGCCGTGCCAATGTATCACACGTACAGATTCTAACAGATTACCCACAGTTCAGTTCTCCCTTCTGCTTCCTTCACCCCTTTCAGCTGGATCGTCTGCGCTGGCTTGAGCCGGTTCAGATCCGAGCTCGGTGTGCTGGGCTGGTGGAGGTGTTTCGGACGTGCTGACGTCCACTGTGCGCTTGCTCATCTCTGCACCGTTTCGGGTTTCTGTGTTAAGCCTCGGTCACACCAGGTTCCCCCTCTGTGGATGAAACAGCATCTCGGTTCTATTTACCTTTATACAAAGAGACAGTACACAGTCTGAGCGATTGAGGGTTAAGGGCCTTGCTCAAGGGCCCAAGAGCAGCAACCTGGCAGTGGTGGGGCTTGAATCAGCGACCTTCTGATTACATCGTACCGAACCTGCCGGCTGAGGCTGAGCGGCCACATGAACAACGATTGGCCTGTTGTTCAGATATGGGCAGGACTAAGCCGGATGGGGTCTCTCTCATGACTGGTGCAATTATGACCTCTGCTGGCTGATTGATGGCTCCTGCACAGAGATGAGAAGAGAGTGCTCTCAGGGTGCGTCTCTCCGTACACGACGCTGAGCTGCACTGCACTCGTCAAAGTGTAGGTGATGAGATGCATACGGCTGCTGCCCACGTGTCGGAGGGGGCGTGGGTTAGCTTCGTTCTCCTCGATCAGAGCGGGGATCAGCATTGGTGGAGAGGAAGCGTGACGCAATCGGGCGACTGGACGCGCTAAAAGTCTTTTATTGCTACCATTGCTGTTTGTCTGCTGGGATTCATTACGATGCCACCCAAGCTGGCGTGTTGTGACGTGACGTGGATCGGTCTGTAGGTTGAAATGAATCAATCAGGAGCCTTAATGTCGGGCCCTTCATTTCTAATCCACTAGCACATCACTGCTGGGATCTCGAGCCAGTCGGTCGCCTCCTTTTATTCCCTCTGCAACGTTAGAATGAATTGAGTCGATCAATGAAGCATGTGTGAAATGCTAACCGAGCGACGGCGGTGGACCTTTTCCACCTCATACCTGACCTGTACTGCAGCGGGAGGTTTCTGGTGTGACCGTGGGTTACAAGTGGTAAATAAAGTAACAAACCGTTTCTTCTTCACCAGCTGAGACATGTTCGGCGTACGGCGGCTTCTTTGCTAAGCTAAATATATCAATTCTGTGCAGTTCACGCCAAGCTAATCTGCTCGCTATAAGCCTCTGTTACACTACTAAACATGTCTTGGCTGATGTCTGTTCTATTGTTGGGCTTTTGGAAGTAAAATTTAACCGAGCGTTGAGGGTTCATGCACAGATCAGGCCTGGATGTAAGTGTTTGATGTAAAGGAGCGCTGATGTGGACCCCTGAGTGCTGCAGCAGGAGTGTTCGGCCTGTCAGCTGGACCTTCAGCCCTCTGTTAACCTAGCGCTTGAAGTTTTAAGCTCTCGTCACTCCCGGCACACCCGATTTAACTTTGGAGCTATTTATCAAAGCCCTCGTGAGCCGGATCGGGTGTGTTTGGGGGCGGGGAAAGCCAAGCGTGCTTATTGCATCAGGGCTTGAGACTGGCACCGAGAGCGCACTGGTGGCATCACAGGCCCGAGAACGCTCCAGCGACCGAATAACATCTACGATAAGTCTACAGAACAACAGTCGGACCTCAGTCAGTTGCAGCGAATGCATAAATGTTCCTAATAAAGTGGCCGGGCGCGAGTGTAACGTCTCCCGTTTCTCTCAGGCCAGTCCTTTAGCAGCCGGATTCTATGGGAGCACACCAGGGGGCGCTACAGCTGCCTACAGTGCGGCCACTCTACCCCCGACCGCCAGGAGATGACGGCGCACATCGAGGGCCAGCACAGGAGCCCCGGGGCCCGAACGAGCCACGATGCAGGTATCACACGTGCACACGTACGACTTCATGTTCATTAGGGCTCGAGATCAGACACTCAGAACGCTGGTCACTCACCACACTGGCGATTTAAATGTTATGTTTTATTTATTATCGTACCCACACGCGGGCAGATCGACACCCCCATAATAAAAGAACTAAAAATATCCAAGCCATCCACTTCTGTGACCTAAAAAAGTCCCGAAGCTTTTCATTAATGCAGCGTTTTTGTCGTGTGTTTTTGTTTTGTTTGTAGATGCAGCCGTCGCTTCACCTCCATCCCTGATTAACTCCACGATGGAGGCTCAGAACCTGAAATATCTAGCGCTGTAGCTCCGTGTCCGATCCAGGTTCAATTAAAAGAGAAGGAATCGTTCGGCATGCTGCGTGCGGCTCGTCCCGTCCACAACCATCGGCCCCCCCGGTGAAGATCAGCGTGTTCCTAGAAATTCAGCTCTCTGTGAATCAGCTTCTTATCACACTGAAAGAAATAGAAATTTTATTAAGATCAATAAATAATAATGTCAGACGCGCGCCTGCACAAACACGTGATTGGCTGTGCGTCTGTAGGGGGAGGGACAATGGCCGAAACAGTGTTCCTCATCTCCGGGGCAGTTGCGACCTCTTCTGATCACTCACTCGAGCGATTCCCATGACGTGCAGAAACTCCAGACCAGACTTTTATTAACACGTTTGGGATGAATTGGAATGTCTGATGCAAAAATAGATTTCTCATTTGTGTCTGCAAACTAGAAAAGGCCCTTTTGACTAAACGGACACAAATTCCTACAGACGCCCGGGTGTCCACATACTTTTGACTGTATCCCTGAGCCACGTGTTTCTAAATGTTTTTAGAGATTCGGGTCAATCTGATTAGAAATGAAAGAGAATATAAACTGTATAAACGTGTTTCATTAATAAATCATCTCATCTGGATTAAAGTGCTGATGTGTTCCAGCATATCTACACACACACACACACACACACACACGAGTTCCTGTTTCCTAAATATCCTCTCATCTTTGCTCACTCACAGTTCCATGCATGAACACCGAACATCTAATTCCATGTTTCATTTCATGTTTATACACGATCGTGTTTTTGTACACAAACCCTGGAGGAATAAAAGCAGATCAGATCGGGCTTAGAACCGACAACCCAGAGTCTGTGTCTCTTATTCTTCTATTTCCTGCTCAGAAAGAGAAACCAGGTTGAATAAAACATAGACCAACGGGATCATGTAGGGTCGATAGCACTGCTGAGCTTCAAACCCGGGTCTAAGCCACCCAAGCACCTCGTTAGGAACGACTTATCCAAAATATCTCGACTTCACTATATGAAACAGACCAGAATTCCAGGAATGGTGGGAGGGCAGTGAGAAAAGCAGCACTAAGCTGAAGGAGAAACATCAGTGCTCGTCTGATGATTCTCAGTAGTTGATGTTAAATAAATAACAATGAATAACGTTTCATAAATAGATAAAGTAAAATTGGAACTTTCTGGACAGATTCTTGTTCTATCTGCCAAAAAGGAAATCCAGCGATTCACAGTAAGAACTTTGGTTTGCCTGTGCTGCTGAGTTCGGACCGGGCTTGGGGGGGTGCAGTAGTAAATTATGCAAGTTGTTTTTAATTTATTTCTATTGTAATAATAATAATAATAATAGAGTTAGTACTGGTACATACCAGCCATTGTTGTTTATCAAAATATTACTTTAATGCTTATTTTTTTAAGTTTTAGTTCTAACTGTTTTATTTTACTATGATTTATTGAAGCATAGTGGCACAGTAAACAGTGTGGGTGTTAAATCTTACCTCTGGTCACATAGATTGATTTAATCCAGCCTTTTATTTATAACTCCTGCCAAGAAAGGTTTTTATCTATTATTTATCCTTTTTGTATCTATTTTCTTTAATGTTATTTCATGTTTTGGTTTTTCTTTTAATGTAACTTTATTTAATTTCTATTTTTTCCCTATTATTCATTCATTGTGTGTTTTATCACTGCTTTATCCTACTCAGGGTTGTGATTTACTCATGTCTATCACAGGGCAAACACACACACATCCACACCTTAGCACACCTAACATCTCTAGTAGCTCGAGCTGGCCTGACTGCATGTCTTTGGACTTTTTGGAGGAAACCGAAGCTCCCAGTGGAAACCCACAAGGACACAGGGAGAACATGCAAACTCCTCACAGAATGGATACGGTCCGCTCCACCTGGGAATTGAACACAGGGAGGCAACAGTGCTATCCACCGAGTCACCATGCCGCGTGATTTATCTATGAATGTAATTTTATTACATTTATTTAATTTTAGTTTATTATTTTTGCGATTTTATTTGTATTAGTGTGGGGACTTTTATATTGAAATCTCTCTGAGCGGCTGTTATTGCTGTGCTCTGTAACTGACGATTGTACCGGTTCTACAGGAACAAACAGAAGCGGATGGAGAGGATTTACACACTACACGGTAACATAAATCCGATTAAAAATCACCATTCTTATATAAAACAACATTTATTGAGTTTAAAGTCTCGATATTTCGTTTTATTTTGCGGCGTTTGTGTTTGTGCTAGAACAGTTAGCCTCTTGAGCTAGTAGAATCCTGTCAGGTTAGCATGTTAGCACCAGAAAATCCTCCAGTGTTTATAATAATCTTAATTATTGATCATTTATTCCACTATAAATCAGCTCAGTTCATACGAAAACAGAGCAGCTTTATTATCACAACAGATGCGGTTAATAATAATATTAATAATATCTGTATTTCTTTCGTTATGTAATATTCAGCCAGACTGGTGCTCAGAAGTTTACATACAGCTGAGATGAACGTTTGTGTTCTGGAATTTTAGTTTGTCCACGGTCAGACGAGCTTTGTGATGTTCTGGCACCACTGTTCCATGTACAGGTGCAGTGATAGCTCACTAGACTAGTAATCAGAAGGTTGCCGGTTCAAGTCCCGCCACTGTTGCACTCCTGAGCAAAACCCTCAACTGCTCAAAATCATGTTCAATTCTTTGTCCACAGTCAGACGAGCTTTGTGATGTTCTGACTCCAAAATTGGCACCTCAAATTCCAATCAAGTTCAAGTACACAATGCAGTACAGCCTCCAAACCAAAGGCGGTGTAAAACATGCTCGACTGTGGACAGTGTCCTTCACATTTTAGCGGCTTGTATTTGGTGTGTTTTGTGTTTGGCAAGAAAGAGACCACTGTTCCATGTACATGTGCAGTGATAGCTCACTGGTTAAAGTGCTGGACTAGTAATCAGAAGGTTGCCGGTTCAAGTCCCGCCACTGTTGGTCTCCTGAGCAAACTGCTCAAAATCATGTTCAATTAAATCTGTAATCCAGCATTGGCTCAACTACGGGTCGAAGGTGGTCGAGTATAACAACCGACACGCGCATGGCTGGATTACTGACCGGGCCAGTGGGGCCAGCGCCCAGGGGCCCTTGAGGTCAGGGGGCCCAAAACATTTTGCGATGCCTATCAACATTTATGATACAATATATTTTTATTTCCGAGGGCCCTCCATTTTAAGGATCCTCTGACTATTAGGGACTTTGACCCCAGGGCCTCTTGGGGGCCCTAGCCATGCTTTTGGGGCCCCTAGCCATGCTTTTGGGGGCCCTAGCCATGCTTTTGGGGCCCCTAGCCATGCTTTTGGGGGCCCTAGCCATGCTTTTGGGGCCCCTAGCCATGCTTTTGGGGGCCCTAGCCATGCTTCTGGGCCCTAGCCATGCTTCTGGGCCCCCTAGCCATGCTTTTGGGGGCCCTAGCCATGCTTTTGGGGCCCCTAGCCATGCTTTTGGGGGCCCTAGCCATGCTTTTGGGGCCCCTAGCCATGCTTTTGGGGGCCCTAGCCATGCTTTTGGGGGCCCTAGCCATGCTTTTGGGCCCCTTATGAAAATGGATGAGGCGTTGTGGCACTGCTCTGACTTCGACTTCTGGCTATTAGGGGTCCTAGGAAAGAGGGGGGCATATTTTTAGAGGGCCCTGGTTATGAGAGCCCCTACCAGGGGGCCCTAGAGAAGAGCAGGGCATACCATTAGAGGGCCCTTGATCACGAGGGCCCCTGCTATGGGGCCCTTGACTTCCATAGAAGTCGTTTACCATGGCTCCTTGACTTTCTAGGGACCTACAAATTGCCAGGCAAGCTACCAGATTTCATATTTCACTCAGGATTAGGATGCGCCAAAACCGCCTGAACTCACCGTCACTCCTGGCCATTGACTCTGACTCTTTGCCCAGGGGCCCAGACTATCCTCAATCCGTCCTTGGACACGCGTCGTTGTGCAGTCCGAGTATAAATATCACTGGTCTGTCAAAATCTACCCGCTCAGAGAATCAGACGTGTCGTGTGTGTGTGTGTGTGTGTTTATTGATGTTCAGGACGTGAGTGCGGTAGAAGATGAGTTCTCAGCAGTACCAGAGAGCAGGACTGAACCCCGCACAAGCGCCGAATTCAGCCTCGGTCCAAGCCAAGCAGAACAGCACGGGTCAGTCTCACTGTCATAAACACCATATAAATAACTACATTTATTCTGATGTGCAGCTTAATAATATCAGATTTTTTATTTTTTTCTGTTTCTGTGAACTTGTCCTGCAGTCCAGAGCGACTTGATTCTGGCTTTTTTAACTGGACGTACGTTTTCTGCCAATCAGCCTTTCGTATGCAAGTGCATTGAGACCCCTCTAGTTACTACATAGGTTACCATAGCAACTGCTTAGAAACACACTCGCAACCTCCTGGGATACCAATGCAACACACTAGAAATCATCTTTAATACCATCGCACCCTCTCAGTCCTATAGAAACCACCTAGCGATACCCTAAAAACCACCTGGGACACCGTAGCTGCAGCCTAGTAACACCCTAACAAGCAAATGTCCTAGAAACGACCCAGAAAACTATAGCGACACCCCAGCGACCACCGAGGATACCTTAGCAACACCCTAGTATTCACACATCGATGCTTATTGTGCCATCCACGTCATGCCCATGCTCTCTTTCAGGAGGACACGATGATGCCAAGCGGGACGTGAACCTGGCTCCCTTTTCCAGCACCGCGCTTCCTCTGAGAGACGATAAACAGGAGCCGGTGGTGGTGAGGCCGTACGGGGCGCCGTCGTCCATACCTCACTCACTCACCCAGCACCTCCCCGTCACCTTCACAGAGGGACATGGCAAGGTGCAGGTACGTTGGTGGTGCGTTGACCCTTCTGCCGCGCTCCGGTCAGCGGTGTTAATCGTGTGATGGGTGTAAAACTGCGATCGCGATCTCTCTCTCTCTCTTTCAGTCTGCCCTGAAGGCTTCCATCCCGAGCCGAGTGATCGCCCCGGCCCCGGCCCTCACCCTGCCACACAAAGGTCCCGGGCACCTCGAGGGCACCATGCCTCAGGCAGCTGCCATCCCTGTCGCGACCATCAGCGGGCAGCAGGTGAGCAAAACTGTACCCTGTGTTTAGAATGTATCCAGAGCCTTCACCTGTTAACACGACAGTGACCTAAAGCACGCAGCCAAGACGACACTGGAGCGGCTTCAAGGCAAAGCCCTGAAATCTATTGGATTGTTGTGGAGAGATTTAAAGAAAGCGGTTTCCAGATGCTCTGCTTATAATCTGATGGAGCTTAAAAGGATCCGACGTGAAGATCGGGATGAACCAGGGCTGTGCGATATGACTAAAAAAAAGTCGATATGCTTTTGAGAAGTGACGATATACGATACGATACGATATAATGTAAACTTAAAGTGCAATGGCAGGCCACTGCCCGTATTTTAGCTTATATCGTTTATAAGTTATCTTAAAAACACAAAATACTGTAGTTCTGATATTCTTTATATTAGATGTTCTATATATTTTGTATTATTACAAGGCTGCATGTATATAATCTCACAGTCACATTTATGCCGTCCAATTTACTTCGAATAAGTGAGCATGAAAAAAAATCCCAAAAACGTTTAATATTTGATAATGATGCTTTGCTATCATTGCAAAATAAAAGCGCACGGTAAACAGCGGCACCGCGACCCAGATCAACCAAACAGCAGCATAAAATCATAACCGCTGCTTACCTGAGCTAGGGCTGTCGCGGTGAAAGAATTTCCCCTTTGCGATATTCAGCCTGTCTTAATATCGCGGTATGCGGTGATATCGCCTTTTTTTTTTTTAATTACTTAATTGATCTGGATTTTAGAGCTATATAAACAAGCTTTATTGTTAGGCTATGATTCGGTATATTATTGCTTTATAATGACGAAGATGGGACAGCTTTAAGACCAATGAAATGCGTGTTTAATGTTAAATACAGAACAGAGCAGGGATGCGCGTCATTTCTCTATTAAAAAAAGGTTTAAATTTAGCTTCTAGCCTAGACTAGATACGCACTGTGAAACGAAAAAAAAAAAGAGTTTAGGCTAAATATTTTAAATGCACATCTAATCAAAATATGGTAAAAAAAATTGAATAAAGTCTGTAAGAGTTTAAACCTGCGTTATCATGCGCAGTAGAAGAACCAACATGTTCACCTGATGTGGTTTAGAGAGGATCTGAGTGGGGTAGTGATGTTCCTGACGTTACACTAATACACACGTGTACTGAACCTGCATGCGACTTTACACAGCAGAGCAAATCTAGCCCGGTTATCGCGCCACTATTTACTATCTATTTAGTAGATATAATTAACATAACAATATAAACTACATTTTAAGTTATTATTCGTTTCAATACATTTTTATTCAACGAAAAAATGCATTTAAATCATTCCAGCAAGCCAGGAAGAGAGAATTTGCAGGCTGCAATGCCATATTAACCATCATTAAGTGTTTTAGTACGCCAAGGCTGTTTGAATATGGTCTAAATTAGTATTTATTGAGTGTGAACTCAATTTAATCATTAATAAACTTGCCTATAATTCATGTTGCGATTGTTTACATTTTAAAACACAAAGCCCGACGCTCAGCAGCAACGGATGCGGACAGGTTGCGGGAAAATGACGCACTTAGCTCATTTTCATTATGAATTTATTTAACATTTATTACGCCCGAATGTAAGCGTATAAAACAAGATGGACCCTGCAACAACAACAAAAAAAAAAAAAAGATTAGAAAGAAAGAAAGAAAAAACGTGAATATCGCGGTGATGCGGTTGCTTGGCATGCCCTGCGGTTGGCTGGTCTATACCGCGATATCTCAAAATTGCGGTTAGTGCGACAGCCCTAGCGAGCACACACACCATCAGAGAGGGTTTTAGTGCCGCCGGGAACATCGCTACCCCACTCGGATCCTCTCTCAGACCACATCAGGTGAACATGTTGTTTTTTCTAGCGCGCAACAAGGACACGATAACGCAGGTTTAAGGTCTTATAGACTTTATTCTTTATTCTAAACGAAAGGTTTCGTTTTTTTGTTTGTTTGTTTTTTTACCGTATTTTGATTAGATGTGCATTTAAAATATCTAGGCTAGAAGCTAAATTTAAGCCTTTTTTTAATAGAGAAAAGCCGTGCATTCTTATTGCGCATCTCTGCTCTGCTCTGTTCTGTATTTAACAGTAAACACGCATTTGATTTGTCTTAAATCTGTCTCATTTTTGTCATTAAAAAGCAATAATATACCGAATCATAGCCTAACAATAAAGCTTGTTTATATAGCTCTAAAATCCAGATAAATTAAGTAATTTTCAAAAACAAAAAAATTGAGACTAAATATTTGTGTGTGTTGTTCCATTAGGGATGTAATTCACTTTTTTTCTTTTTTGAGGCCATCCGTATGTTTCCAGAATATAAAAATCCATTTCCAACCGTGTTCGTCCTCCTAACTAATGAAAGTGAAAACCGTTTTAAATCATTTATTTCCTCGGCTGTCGCGGTACAAAGCTGAAAGCGGTAACCAATGAAGAGAGAGATTGAAATCCCTCCCAAAATCTGAATTCGGAAGCTCTGATTGGTTTATACATCTGAATCTCTTTAACAGATGAACTGATTCATGGAGTCGTTTACGCAAAACGAATGAATCTTTACCACAGACAAGAGCACAGCTCCCTGATTCCATTCCAATGAATAATTCGTTTGAAAAGAGTCGTTTCTGACTCGTTGACTCGAATGGTAACCTGTGTATTCTACACACACTCGATATATCGAATACGGTCATTTTCAACATCATGTAAAAGTAATATCGGATATATCGATATTTACGATATATCGCAAAGCTGCTTCAAATAAGTCAAGCTTAGATAATGTAAATTTTCTTTACGTTATTGTTGTGGGATATCGTAACTTAATGGGATGCTCGTTGTTGTTTCTCGAAGGGTCACGCTGGAAATCTGCACCGTATTATGGCCACCAACGTGCAGATAATCCGCCAAGGGACGCCCACCCTACAGTTCGGCTCCTCGGCCGCTCCGCAGCATCAGTTCCCCTCGCATTTACCCAGAGGTCAGTGCTCGTATGCTCGTATTTCTGGTCGACCATTCAGCGTCACTTAGACTGTAAATAAATGCTCACGCACTTCCGACGCGTCGTCTTGTGTCGGTGTGATCGGCAGGAGCCGCGGCAGCCGCCGTCATGTCCAGTTCCAAAGGAGCGACGGTGCTGAGGCCGGCGTCCAACCCGAACCCCGGAGCAGGACAGCCGACGGTCCAGCACATCATCCATCAGCCCATACAGGTTCCCCCTCGCATATTTGTTTGTGTACTGTACTGGGGGGGGAAAAGTAATCGCACCCTTGCTGATTGTCTTTCACATTGAATGATTTAAGATGCAATGATTTCTGTCTTTCGTTTTTGCAGTCACGCCCCATAGTGACCACCTCTACGGCGGTGTTGCCCACAGTAGTAGCGCCGGTCACGGCCACCAGGCCTCAGTCTCCTGTCATCAACACGGTGACGGCTCACTCGGGAGAGCTGGCGCACGGGTAAGAGAAGAACACCGAGTTGTTTCTACGTGAGAGCCCCGTGTATGTGTGTGTGAAAAAAAATGAGGAGAAGTAAATTTGGAGAAGATGCCAAGAATATGTAAAACTACACCCACTCTGCCTAGATCAGGACTATTTTTTTAGTCAGTGGACTATAATGGGTATTCTTATTGACTGAGATTGATTAGCTTAAGGGCCCGAGGCAAGTTGTTTATGGATTTGGACAAAGACTCATACTCGGTTGTTTAATCTGTCATTCAAGGCACCCGGGCTAGTGGGTTCATCCACTTTATACAGTGAAACTAACTGAATGAATATGGAATATTTTTATAACCGTTTATAACGATCTTCCTCCTCCTGTTTAATCCCAGGCGCTCAGCTCTCACCATTCACCCACCCCCCGCCACCCTGAGTATCCAGCGCCCCGCTTCGGCCCGGGACATGCACACGCGGATCACCCTCCCGACGCACCCGGCCATGGGTGCTCAGAAGGCGCTCCCACACTCGATGCCGCAGGTGAGCAGTCTTTCAGTCCCTCCCCTGTTGATTAATAATCCAGGACCAGTATCTGGATCTGACTATAAATACCAAACAGCAGCCTAATAACATGACCGTGCAGTCGTCGTATTTTGCAGCGGGTACAGCGTCAAAGCGTCAACGCGTTTCATAAGAGCTCAAGACGTCCTTCTGGCTCCTCCTAGTGATGAGCAGACTTTTTGTGTCGACTGTGTTTGTTTTTTTAAAGGTTCAGTGCCTGATTTACGTTTGATTTGTTCTGTGGACACCCTCTACTATACTGATAAACCTCACAAAGCTAAGGGTGTAAACGTGTTCTCGTTGGACTCATATGCACCCTTGTTTTTATTTCTCTGCAGAAACCGATCTTCAGCTCTGTGACGCCCGTGGCGGCAGCGACAGTGGCTCCTATCCTGGCCACCAACACGGCTCCGTCCACCACGACAACCGGCGGCAATATAGTTACGGTGCCGATGGCCTCGCATTCCACACACGCCACCACGGTCACCACCTCCACCATCCCTGTCGGTATGAAACCTTTACCGATCCCAATTCGTTTCCCATTTTGCCCATTTATTTACTCTTATACTCTTACTTCAGCCAAGGTGGTACCGCAGCCCATCACACACACCTCCACCCGCATCCAGCCCGAGTTTGCTGGGGTCCCGACCCTCCGCTCGTCCCCGAATCCTGCCGCCATGGACAACCGCAGTGACAACAGGTACACACTGACCCTAGAGGGAGCCACTTAGTTGTCATTTAGGTTAATGAGAGCGTTTAATGATGAGCCGTGTGACCAGAAGTATGCGGACGCTTCATCACAGGCTTTGTGATTGCAGCTATGACAAAGCTCTACTTTACTAAGTTTTTTATTCATCAGGATCTAAATAGCAATTTTGTGATCCTTAGTAACTTCTATACAAATATGCTAAGATAACACAATATGCTTACTTCCTCTATAAAAGTGGTGTTCTAGAGCAGGGGTGCACAACTTCTCTTTACCAAGGGCCGGTTTCACACAAACACCTACACCAGAGGGCCACGAATGTCATTTTTTACAGACCTGTCCACATGAATTTGTAATACAGCTACAAAAAATCAGGTAGTTACAAGGAATGTCCTGGTCGATGGGAGATACTGCACCGTCTTTCTGACGCCGACTGAGTAATGTGGTGGTCGGAAGTCTTTTAGTGCTTTAATCTTGTGCTTTCTGTCCTCACCTCGGAGATCGCCGAGTTTTGGGTGTTTCGTTACGTGATGCCTCCGTGAATTATATCCCTTTGCCACCGCCATGCATTCCAAGCGCACCAGACATGAGAAGACGGCATGGCCCGTTTATTAAAAAAAATAAACGCATGTCCATTCCGGGTTAATTTTCCTACACTCTAAAAAATGATTCAGCACATTAGTAAATTAAATGTAATATAACAAGTAAGCTCAACATAAAATAATTAAGTTTGTTACATTTGTTAAAAAGACATTATTTTAGACAAACTCAAAATTGAAACCTTTTTCAACGCATTATTTTGCTTTAGTACAAAATCATACCAATTTTGAGTTGAGCCAACTAAAATTTCTGAGTTGCTTGAATGTATTATGTTTAAATACAGTCGAATCCGGTTAATCGGACCAGCCGCTTATTCGGACCGAATCCTAGAGTACAGAAACAAATCCTATTATGTACGTGTGATGTTATTCGCTCATTTGGACCAAAATTCCGTTCAATCGGACCAAAGAACGTGAGAGCGAATAAGAAAAAAGAAGCCACAAGTCGCCGCTTAGAGCGGATGCAAAGCGGGTCAGCGAGATATCAAAGGTCAGGAAATCCCAAAAGTTGTGTTGACGAGAGCGAAACCAGCGGGAGGTGAACGCGCCCACCACTTTCTTTCCCACGACGACGCACCCAGTAGCCAGCAGCGTGGTTATCGGATCCATCTGCATCTCCGCTTTTCGGCGAAATGAAGTCGAGCGTAAACGAGAGCGTCCGGCAACACGTGCGAGGAATTCCCTCCCGTCAATCCCGATTAAAGTCTACACGAGAAAGCGATCGTTCCTTGTAACATAGGGCACGTTCGTGTAATCGGACCAGCCGGTCATTAGGACCAAAACGATCGCGTCCCGATGTGGTCCGATTAACCGGATTCGACTGTACTGGGAAGGGGCGGAGCTTTACCCAGAAGGACTTGCGGCAGTGGTTTCCAGACCTACAGTGACCGTGTGCAGCCCAGCGTTGGGAACAGTGTGGCTACGATGAAATATGTGTTGATGCGTGCTCGATAACCCGGGTACACAAATTCGCGAAGTTGAGTCAGTTCGTCTGGACACGAGTTTATTGTAGAGTGTTGTGTCCAGATGAACTGACTCAACTCTGTTGATACGCTGAGAAATGAATCGGCATGTGTGTTTGTGGTATGAATGAATATGTGTATGAATAAGCGTCTGTCCAATGATTCAGTAAAAGAGCTGATTCCTATCGCCGCCTTCTCTCGCCGACATTCCGATAATATTCGGCATATTCATATTAGCGGGACCTCATTTATTTGGGTTTGTGAAACAAAACAATGAAATTTAAATGAATTAGGTTCAGATTAATTTAGCGTGATGGTGTTAAAAATGTTCATGTTGATATTACCTAATTTAGTTAAGTTAGTTTAACAGCGAAAGGCTTGTTGCATTTAATGCATGCAAATTGTTACCATAATTAACAATTAAGTAGATCCAGTATATTATTTTTTAGAGTGTGTGCTCGAGATCCACTTTTCTTTCTTTTTTACTCGTACTTGGTTTGGACAAAGATTTGGTACCGCTGAAGTAACTTGTATTCACTTAATTTAGCTTCACTCTTCAGTCACAATTTCATGGAATTACGCACTGAATTAAAAGTGACGGCATCGTTTATTTAAAAATGCATCGGCGCTTCATGTGGCGGGCCGGATCGAGAGTTTTGCCGGGTGGTTCTAGAGCACCAAGTCGTGTGTCTACGTCATGCCAAGGAGAAAAGTCGTCGTCGGTCACCAAGTGTTGCTGAATTGTGTGACCGAGAGATCCTGTAGCAGATTGAGAAGGGGCGTGGTGGGATTTCGGCAACGTCACATATGAGAAAGAAGAAAGCTCTAACGTTCTGTGGACGTGGGCATCAAATGGAAGAGTTGGATCTTGTAAATTAAAAAAAATAAGTGGGCCAAAAGTTTTCCACAGCTGTGGGATAGACTGATAAACTCCTGCAGAAAGTGTTTTCTTCATGCTACAGAATAATTTAATGCACTTGTGTGTGTGTGTGTGTGTGTGTAACTTAATATGTATGTTAAACTTTGTATAATAATAATAATAATAATAATAATAATAATAAAAATAAAAAAGTCAGAAAAACTCAGTAAAATAAAGAAAGTCAGTAAAATATTTACAAATAATTGCACATGGGAAAAATATTGCACATTGTAATAATTACACATGAGGGGAAAAAAGTTGCACATTGTTATGAATAATTATTAACAATGAATAATAATTGTTATCCACAGGCCGTCTGTTCCCGTGCAGTTTCAATATTTTCTGCCCACCTATCAACCAGCTTCTTACCCGATGACCTACACCCCGATCACCAGCTCCGTGTCCACCATTCGACCCTATCCAGGTAACTCGCTCGTTTCGATCAGAAGCCGTGACCTGGAATTGTATTCAGAACAGAAACACGAGCATCACATCACTGGAACGTCGTGTACTGGCACTCACAGACACGGTGTCACTGTTAAGTGCTGTTGTGCCCCTTTTCCATTACATGGTACCCTACAGACCAAAACAAATCCTGAACTATCCATGCTGTACCCAAAATGCAGCCCCCGCCCTTTCCCCTGTGCCCAATCTGTGGCCTCTTTTTATCACCTGCCGATGTTGGTGCAGTGACCGCTGGAAGAGACCCTGTCCAACCTTTCCTCCTCCCTCAAGCTGGGACAGTTGTGTTTTTGTGGACGCCCGGTCAGTTCGGCGTGAGGCGGGCCTTCTTATAGTGCTTTCTGGGAAATGATGCATGTGCCTGGCCTGGCCTGAACCCCACTAAACAGCTTTGAGACGAATCGGAAGATCGACTGTACAGCTGGCAACTCCATGTCATTGCTCATGGTCAGATGTCCACATAATTTTGGCCACATGGTGTACTGTTTATTTAGGCTTTATTTAATGTGTGTGTGTGTGTTACAGTGACGGCCCAGCCTCCTAGCGCAGCTCAGCCCAGTGTGGGCATGGCCTCTGCCGTCCATCTGAACTCCATGCAGCTCATGACGGTGGATCGCATCGCCCAGATCAACACCCAGAACATGCAGCCGGCGGCCGTGGCCGCGCAGGGCGGCCAGAACGCGACCATCACGGCCCAGGGGCTTCACGGCGGCTCCACGATCACGCCCCAGGGCATCCAGGCTGCTTCCATCAACCCCCATCAAATCGCCAACGAGGCCAAGACCTCAGGTCAGGAGTTTTTACATCCCTGAGAAATGAGCGCGCTCGCGTGACCACGCCTGAACGTCGAATGCTTGTTCTCTCCTCAGTGGTGCTGGCCGACGGCTCCGCCCTGGTCGGCAACTCCATCGGCAACACCTTCAACAGCAGCCAGCCCATCACCGCGGTGACCCAGACTCACCCCCAGGGGGCCGGATCGGGGACGTCGACGCTCGTCTCGTCCCCTCGGCCCAGCATCCTCCGCAAAAAGCCGGCCACCGACGGGTGAGTCCGAAACAAGAGTCCGTTCGCATGAGAGACGGCAAAACCAATTTCGTTTCCATTTTACGCCGCAACGAGATTCTGCTCCCACCTAGTGGTGATTAGAGACAATAACACCCCAAGAGTATTGGAAATGTAATTACTCCTGTAGCGTCTCTAATTATTTATTCTTTGTGTGGCCCGGTAATAAATGACCCACGGATCGGTACCGGTCGCTGACCTTTTCAAAGCTCCTCCAATGAGACGAACTGTTTGATATGACGCGGTTAAAGCGACTCGGGCCGGACAAACAACACTTAAAACGGCGAGTGAGGAACGTGATTAGTGGAGGAACTTATGAGCAGTAATAATGAAGAGAAGTTTAGTGCTCCTGTCTCCTTCTTTTACTACATTAAACCACGTTAAGCTTTATTCTGAACCAGAAGCGTTTTAGACTCTGGGAGAAGCTGATTCTGATTCTCACCATTTCTCAGAAGCTGGAGCTGTAACACAAGTTTAAAAGTGAAACAGGGAGGAGAATCCAGATAAACACAGATACATGTGGAGCTGTAACCCTGGATCTGACGCTTGTTCCACACTGATGCAGATTCAGCTCATATGAAAGCAATAAGCCACGAGAGACCGTGCGTTACTGCGATTTTATCACGGGGAAGGATGTTTTGGTCTCGAGTGGTCAACATAAAATATAATAAAATACAACAATGTTAAATTTATAGATGTTTTAATTTACAAAAACACTTACAAAACATGAGGGCGAACATAACATTCGTAATAAACATTCCTCCACAAACACTATTACATTATTTCTTGGACGAAACACCCGCTTAATGATCAGGATTACTGTTTATATTAATCTGCACATTTCCATGTATTGTACATGAGTTAAATTAGTGTTCAACCAAGTTTGTACTTGTTCTTTTCAGTGGCGTATTAATATGGGATGATGTGAGGTGGTCATAGGTGCGCGTATATCGGCGACTTTACAACGGCTTCGAACGCGGCGCAGCCAATCAGATTTTAGGACCGGAACTATCCGTTTTATAACCGCACTTTGAGTGCTGAGCTGACCATGTGACTGCGCCCTTAGAGAGTCAAGAAACGTGTCCAAACTCTCTTTGTTGTTATTACATGTGCATAAAAAGCTCAATGGACCGTGGGGAGAGTTTTTACCGTGAAGCAACTCGGCAGTACCAGCAGCTAAAAATGCTTCCCACACCACCATCACACCTCTTCCTTCACGCTGAAACACGGAACCGTAACATTATATTTGAACATGTGATGCCTGTACTGATGTGCATTTTGTGTATCTGAAGCTCCGCCGTGAGGAAAAACCTGATGACGGCTACTCAGCTCGGCGACTCGGCCAGGATGGACGTGGGCATGAGGAGCGCCGCAGGATCCCCTCGACCCGCAGGGTACGAATCCTCCATTACTAAACCAATACGCAGGCAGACGTGGGACTTCCCTAAAGCGTTGTGTTAACCAGCATGTGGATGACTGAGGCTGTAACAGGCTGGGACAGTTGCCAGCCACTTGTGCGGTTCCAACTTCTCTGTGCTCTGTTGCAGACTCAAGCCCAAATCGGAGGTCCTGGTGGCTCTGGGTCCTCCTGTACCCGCCGGCGTGGACGCCCTTCCCAGCCAGAGCGTGGAGCAACTGCTGCAGAACGCCGCTCCAGGTTCTTCCCAGATCCCCGCCCAGGCCGCGTCCTCCCACCTGACCTCGGGCGCTCCGCCGTCTCAGCCGGCCGCCGCCGCCATGGCCGTGACTCCGTCCGTCATGTCCACGGCCAACGTGATCGCCCCGCCCGCTCACCCGGCGGCCGGTGGCGCCGCCGCCTGTGCCGTTAGCTCCACCCTTCCGGACCTTCACGCTAAGCAGGAGGAGGAGCCTGTGGACATCTCAAAAGCAGGTAATGAGAGCGCTCCGAGTACCCAGACATTAGGGGGCGCCGTTGCAGAGATTTGCCCCTGAATGTGATTTTAATGTGTTTTTTTTTTCCCCACCAGTGCTTCAAGAATCACTTTGTCTTTCCCTCAACTCTTCTTTTTCAGCGGGTGCGGCGCCCCCTACCGGCGCCTCCGCTCTCGCCGTCACGCCTTCGGATCTCCCGCCGGGCGCCTCCCCCAGGAAGAAGCCCAGGAAGCAGCAGCATGTGATCTCCACCGAGGAGAGCGAGATGATGGAGACCAACAGCACAGACGAGGAGAAGCCGCCCATCAAAGCTCTCGGCCATCGCCCCGAAAAGCGCAAATCGCCTCCTAAGGAGTACATCGGTCCGTCCCGCTTCCTCTTAGATCAACGGGCTCATGAAGCCTCCGGGACGTCGGCGTCCAGTCCATGTCAGTAATGTAATGCCTCGTGTTGTGTTTTGTGTACCTGCTGTAGATGAGGAGGGGGTGCGCTACGTCCCGATGAAAATCCGCCCCCCTATCACGCTCCTGCGTCAGTACCGGAACCCCTGGAAAGCTGCTTATCATCACTTCCAGAGACACAGCGACGTCCGGGTCAAAGGTATTGCTGACGCGCTGTACTCTCGCTCGCTCTCCAGTAGTGAACATCGAATAAAAGCTTCATTTCAGTTCTCGTCTCACTACAACTGATAAAACAATAATTTTCTGTGTAATACTGTTCTGTTCATATTAGGGATGCATCGATACCATTTTTTCCCAACCGAGTACGAGTACGAGTACATGTATTTTTGTATTTAGAATGATGCAATCTGGAGCATTATGGAATAGTTTAGTTTTTAGTGTAAAATAGTGCAGTGGAACAGTTGCTTGGGTTGCCGTCACTAATTGTAAAAAAAAAACAAAAAAACACCGCACAGACATCATTGAGAAAGCTTCTGACAAGCTAACGTTAACGTTCATTAATAAACGCACGTCATTAACGTTGTGCACATCATACATGCGATGCGATTCTGCTGATTGAAATATTTACTTTAAAAGGATAATACAGTCCGATCCCATCTGAGCCGATTCTACCGGCACGTACATTCGTAAACGACTCCGAGTCGGCTCCCGCTCTGTGGTAATAAGCAGTATAATTAAGCCTGAGCTTTATAAGGTAAGCGAGTCACACAGAATGTTCTGTAGTATTTGGTGTTTATTTACAACCGCATCATTCATTATAACAGTAAACACGGAGAGATGACTGAGAAAAGAAGCTTAAAATGAGTCGACTCCTGAATCACTTGTATCGACACTGTGAACAGAGTATTGAACACAAACACAGCGGTCGCTGCTTTTGTAACCGGTTATCTTCACTGTTAGCTCTATTTTGAAGGGTTTTTTTTTTTTCAAACGGAACTAAATAACATTAAACGTGCGTGTGAGCGTCGTGGTCAGTGAGAATAATTCAATCTGTCTCCCGTGGGTGAAAAATGAATTGCTTTAGTTTTAGAAGTAAAAAAATCTCGCAATGTCACGCCCCCCGGTCAGGCACTCGCGCCCCACAGGTTGAAAACCCCGGCGTTAACGCAGCGACGTGCACTAGGTACACGGTATCGGATGTTTAGTATCGGAGCCTCGTTTGCGAGTACGAGTACGAGTTAATGAGCGCGGTATCGGGCTAATACCCGACACTAGTATCCGTACTCGTGCATCTCTAGTTCATATTATAAGTGGTATAACACTGCATGTGTGTGTGTGTGTGTGTGTGTCGTCGTCTCAGATGAGAAGAAGGGCACGTTGCAGGATGTGGCCAATCAGAAGGGGGCGCTGTGTCGAGCTCAGGGCTGGAAGGTCCACCTGTGTGCCGCCCAGCTGCTTCAGCTGGTGAGAAACTCGTTCTACCTCACGGTTTGCTACTGAACATGATGGAGTCTCACCCTGAACCCAGAAACGTTCCTCTCAGCCTGCAGCAAGTTTTCATAACGTGGTTAATCCCAAATTCATTCTGATCGACCTTCGTGGCCTGTGTCTGAGGGAAGGGGGGGCGAAGGGGTTCCTCATTACCGCAGCCTGGCTGAACTGTGTGACGCTCCGTACGCTATACAGATCCCTGTGTAACCTGTCTACAGCCCTCCTCTGCCAGGGTCGGGACAGACTGACAGACTGACTGACTTTTAATCTTTCTGTCTGTCTGTCTTTCTGTCAATTTTTTTCTCTCTCTCCTCCTGTCTGTCTGTCTGTCTTTCTCTCTTGCCGTCTTTTTCTTTCTGTCTGTCTTTCTATCTGTCTGTCTTTTGCTCTGTCTGTCTTTTAGACTCTTTCATTCTCTCTGTATATGTCTGTTTTTCAGTCTGTCTTTCTGTCTGTCTGTCTGTCTGTCTGTCTCCTCTTTTTTCTGTCTTTCTTTCTGTTATTCTGTCTGTCTTTCTTTCTCTGTCTTTCTTTTTGTCTGTCTGTCTTTCTCTGTTCTTCTGTCTGTCTTTCTTTCTATTTCTTTCTGTCTATCTTTTTTCTGTCTCTCCTTCTGTCTGTCTTTCTCTCTCGCTGTCTCTTTCTTTCTGTCTGCCTTTCTATCTCTGTCTTTCTGTCTGTCTGTCTGTCTTTCTATCTATTTTTTTCTCTCTCTCCTCCTGTCTGTCTGTCTTTCTCTCTTGCCGTCTTTTTCTTTCTGTCTGTCTTTTGCTCTGTCTGTCTTTTAGACTCTTTCATTCTCTCTGTATATATGTCTGTTTTTCAGTCTGTCTTTCTGTCTGTCTGTCTCTTCTCTTTTTTCTGTCTTTCTTTCTGTTATTCTGTCTGTCTTTCTTTCTCTGTCTTTCTTTTTGTCTGTCTGTCTTTCTCTGTTTTTCTGTCTGTCTTTCTTTCTATTTCTTTCTGTCTATCTTTTTTCTGTCTCTCCTTCTGTCTGTCTTTCTCTCTCGCTGTCTCTTTCTTTCTGTCTGCCTTTCTATCTCTGTCTTTCTATCTGTCTGTCTCTTTCTGTCTGTCTTTTAGAGTCTTTCAGTCTCTCTGTATATATGTCTGTTTTTCAGTCTGTCTTTCTGTCCTTTCTGTCTGTCTCTTCTCTTTTTTCTGTCTTTCTTTCTGTCATTCTGTCTGTCTGTTTTTCTGTCTGTCTGTCTTTCTTTCTTTCTGTCTGCCTTTCTGTCTTTCTTTCTGTCTATCTTTTTTCTGTCTCTCCTTCTGTCTGTCTTTCTCTCTCGCTGTCTTTTTCTTTCTGTCTGCCTTTCTATCTCTGTCTTTCTGTCTGTCTGTCTCTCCTTCTGTCTGTCTTTCTCTCTCGCTGTCTTTTTCTTTCTGTCTGCCTTTCTATCTCTGTCTTTCTGTCTTTCTATCTGTCTGTCTGTCTTTTAGAGTCTTTTCCGTGCACCGTATAAATGTTTTAATCGTTTAGAATGTAAATCTGGGCGGGTCTGATGAATGTGAGGTCGCTCATGTGTGAATGAGACGAATTGGGATGCAGACTCGTATTTTGCTCCTGTGTGTTCCCCAGACCAACCTGGAACACGACGTCTACAGCCGTCTGAACAACCTCCAGGAGGGTCTGGCGCCCAAGAAGAAAGGCGCGGCCGAGGAAGATCTGCACCGCATCAGCGAGCTCATACAGGCAAGTCAGAACTCAGAACTCGGCACCTCGGGTTTGATCCTGACTCCAAAATCTTGAAGTTAAAGGCTGTTCTAGCTATAGTCACATATGTCGGCGTTCGTGATACCTAAAATTACACCAGAATGTTTTTGCCCCCCCGCAGGGTAACATGCAGCGCTGTAAGCTGGTGATGGACCAGATTTCGGAGGCCCGCGAGGCCATGCTGAAGGTCCTGGATCACAGAGAACGAGTCCTCAAACTCCTCAGCAAGAACTGCAGCACCAAGAAGCTCCACAAGCTCAAGCGCAAGGACCGGGCGTGACCCCGCCCCGGCGGCGCATCCGGACCCATCGGCAAAACACAACAGGAACACATTAATTAAGGAGAGGGGGGAAGCTGGGGCGCACGTACACCCCCTTCCCTAAATATCCGTCTCCACTACAGGACACACACACCAGAGAGTCGGTGCGGCACATCGGGACCCAAAAATGGGTGCGAGGGAGAGCTGGGGGGGACGGACCGTGATGTGTGGCGTGAAAATTTGTCTTTGTGATGTTTGTCTCCCTAATTTAGGACGTGTTTAGCTATTTGGTGACCATAGTAACGTTAAATAATTAAATAATCACTGAGCATCGTTCGTTTGCATTTTGCTCCACGACCGTCTCATTAAGCCGGCGTTTTAATTAGGAGCGATGGGGCATTCAATCATGTTCAGTACGGGCTTTATCCTGGTAGGGGTCGCTGTGGGTACAGAGCCTGTCCACACACACACACACACACACACACAGATGCTTAACAAACTAAAGCAATCACACCAAGATCAATGTAGAATGTTTATATGTGAAACTAACATTCATTCTAGTTAAAATATTAATTTTGATCAGGCTAAATTACACCGATCAGGCATACAATTACTGACTGTAGTCCATCTGTTTCTCTGCATGCTTTGTTACCCCCTATCATGCTGTTCTTCAATGGTCAGGACCCCCACAGAGCAGGTATTATTTAGGTGGTGGATGATTCTCAGCACTGCAGTGACACTGACATGGTGGTGGTGTGTTAGTGTGTGTTGTGCTGGTATGAGTGGATCAGACACAGCAGCGCTGCTGGAGTTTTTAAACACCTCACTGTCACTGCTGGACTGAGAATCGTCCACCAACCCAAAATACCCAGCCAACAGCGCCCCGTGGGCAGCGTCCTGCGACCACTGATGAAGGTCTAGAAGATGACCGACTCAAACAGCAGCAATAGTTGAGCGATCGTCTCTGACTTTACATCTACAAGGTGGACCGACTAGGTAGGAGTGTCTAATAGAGTGGACAGTGAGTGGTGGTTGGCTGCACAGATGGGTCAGCCTTCTCTAATGGCGACTGTCTCGTGTCACATGGGTCGCCTGGGTCAGTTTTTCCCTGTTCACAAGAGTGAATCTTCATAAAAGCCAGACCAGACATGCAGATAATAGCGCTCGTGTAGACATTTCCTCCGATAACATGGATGTGAAGCGCCGGGGCGAGATGGTAAAACTGGTAATGACGGGTGCTCTGGTGGAGCAGTGGTGTAACATGTCTACACGACCTGGCTGGGCGTCCACACTAACCCAATCAGCCGTGTTTGAGGAAGGGAAGGTCGGACCAGGTCTCTACCTACTGCGCCTGTGCGAGGGTGGGGTGTCCTAAGCGTGACCCTCTGTACATGATGAACCTGACACTGGCAGGTGATAAGAAGCGGCGCAGATGTCCGAGGGGGTGTGTGGTGATCCGACTCTCCTCGATCAGATCAGATCGGGGGTTCGCAGTCTGGAATTGGAAATGACTAAATACGAAGAAAAAAACAAACATATAATGACTGAAGAGGGGGGGGTGTACTGATCTGTCATGTATTAGATAGAGAATGATGTGGATTGGGACACCAAAAAAACAATATAAAACCATTTTTTTTATATTCTGACCGACACTGAGGGTGGAAAATAAACGGTTGATTGATGGCTGATGGGGTGAATCTCCGCCTCTGATTGGCTGATGCTTGATGACCGGGTGTGGCCGTTTCTGAGCGACGTCGGATGCTGAACACTGAGCTTTATTTCATCGTTTCTGTTTATTTTGTTTGTTTTTGTCGTCGTCGTCATCGTGTTTGGAAGTGTCGTGACGCATCACGTGAGCAGAACGTCTCCGAGGACGTGACCTTAATCGTCTCTGCCTTAGCTTAGCCTAGCTAGTGTTTGAATCATAGACGAGATGTTGAATATATTATATTTAGGATAATCAGTACTGTACGTATGAGTGGATTTATCGGTGCATGTGAGTCTGTACGCAGCACGGTGGGTGCAGAATATATACGGCCGCGTTTCAGACCTGATTTATTGTTATTATTTTGCATTAAACTGCCTAAACTCACCATATCAAAACTGTTTTTTTATTCTTTTAAAATGTGATAAATATTCTGCTGCTCATTCATTAATATCTGATAGAATCAAAATCTACACTATATTGCCAAAAGTATTCGCTCGTCTGCCTTCACACACGTATGAACTTGAGTGACTCCCATTCTTAATCCACAGGGTTTAATATGATGTCGACCCACCCTTACAGCTATAACAGCTACAACTCTTCTGGGAAGGCTTTCCACGAGGTTTAGGAGTGTGTTTATGGGAATTTTTGACCGTTCTTCCAGAAGCGCATGTGTGAGGACAGACGCTGATGTTGGACGAGAAGACCTGGCTCACAGTCTCCGCTCTAATTCATCCCAAAGGTGTTCTATCGGGTTGAGGTCAGGACTCTCGCTCATCCACGTCTTTATGGAGCTTGTGCTTCGTGCACTGGTGCGCAGTCATGTTGGAACAGGAAGGGGCCATCCCCAAACTGTTCTCACAAAGAGTTCCTGTCACTGGAACTAAGGGGCCGAGCCCAACTCCTGAAAGACGACCCCCACACCATAATCCCCCCTCCACCACACTTTACGCTCGGCACAATACAGTCAGACGGGTACCGTTCTCCTGGCAACCGCCAAACCCAGACGGAGAAGCGTGGTCCGTCACTCCAGAGAACACGTCTCCACTGCTCTAGAGTCCAGTGGCGGCGTGCTTTACACCATGCGCTCGGTGATGTGAGGCTCGGATGCAGCTGCTCGGCCATGGAAACCCGTTCCATGAAGCTCTACACACTGTTCCTGAGCTGATCTGAAGGCCACATGAAGTTTGGAGGTCTGTAGTGATGGACTCTGCAGAAAGTTGGTGACCTCTGCGCACTATGTTCCTCAGCATCCGCTGACCCGCTCTGTCATTTTACGTGGTACCACTTGGTGGCTGAGTTGCTGTCGTTCCCAATCGCTTCCACTTTGTTATAATAGCACTGACAGTCGACTGTGGAATATTTAGTAGTGAGGAAATTTCACGAAAGGACTTGTTGCACAGGTGGCATCACGGTACCACGCTGGAATTCACTGAGCTCCTGAGAGCGACCTGTTCTTTCACTAATGTGTGTAGAAGCGTCTGCATGCCGAGGTGCTCGGTTTTATACACCTGTGGCCATGGAGGTGATTGGAACACCTGAATTTAATGATCTGGATGGGTGAGTGAATACTTTTTGGCAATATAGTGTGTACTGTGCAAGAAAGAAGCCTTACGTTAACAATGTCCAGAAGCGGCGTCCGGTTCTCTGGGCTCCGAAGCACCTGGAATGGACCGTCACACAGTGGGAACGTGACAGATCAGGATTTCAGGCCTTTTTTGGAAAGAATAAACAGTGTGTGGTGCGGACCAAAGATGAAATGGACCATCCAGACTGATATCAGTAACTAGTCCTAATTACCAGGGTGTGTCTCTAAGAGATGGCACCAAGATGTTCTGTAGGTACCTGCTGGTGAATCAGGATTACAGTTCTTTTACGGAAGACATGGACGCATTGTGCTGCGAATGGACCATCCAGACTGATATCAGTAACAAGTCCAAATACCATGGTGTGTCATTAAGAGATACCACAGGACTCCTTCACAGAGCCTCCTCGAGGTGGGAAGCGAGTCCAGCTTAGCGCTGAGCGTTTTGAACTAGGACCTCAAGCTTGTTGTGAGGCGTCCACATACTTTAGAATACTTATTTACACTTATTTATCACTTGAGGATGAAACCAGCGCTATCTGATAAGCCTCTGATTATCAGGCCGGGTCGCAGGCCGTGGCGAGGATGAGTGCGCTCGTGTCACGCACAGTCCCACAGTCCCCGTCTGCTTTATTGGCCTCTGGACCGGAGACTCATCCCCCGTGGCGTCGGCCCGCCGTCTGTGTTTGCGCCTCGTCGCCGAGGAGACGAGGATATCAGAAGTAAAGGGACGCGGGCTCATCTTTGGACCCGCGTTTATTGTTTTGACACGCAGGGTTTTAATTAGCGCTCCGGCCTTTTATTGCTCTTTTATTTTTAGTAGGTGGATTAAAGCAGGCGAACAGAAACCCAGTCAGCTTCAAATCTGCTTATTCGCAAGCGTCCAGACTGTTTGGAAAAAGTTTCTTATTCTTGATTTTACTGGAGTCAAAAGTATTCGTCAAAAACTAACACTATTAAAACACAGTGACCTCTGTATGACCAATCAGCTAGAACAACAATCACTCTTCTGAGAAGGGTTCTCATAGGACTATGACTGTAGGAATTTGTGCCCATTTGGTCATGCCGGAACAGGAAAGGAACAGTTTAGGGAAGGCCTCTAAAGAAACTGGCCTGCACAGAGCCCTGACCTCAGCCCTACTCAACAGCTCTGGAATGAACCGGAACGTTGGCAGTTGTATCCTAGCGGTTAAGGTACTGGACTAGTAATCAAAAGTTTGCAGGTTCAAGCCCACCACTGCCAGGTTCCCACTGTTGGGCCCTTGAGCAAGGCCCTTAACCTTCAATTGCTTAGACAGTATACAGTCACGGTACTGTAAGTCTCCTTGGATAAAAACGTCTGCTAAATGACAATGTACTGTATATGTAAATCATCTGAGGCTTACTTGACCAACGTCAATACCCAGCCACACTAATCCTGCCATCTTTTACTTCAATGGGCACAAATTCCCACAGACATACTTTAAAAATATTGAGAGAAGAGCGGCTGTTCTAGTAGAGAAGATCAACGGGATGTCCAACAAGCTCATGGTCAAGTGTCCAAATACTTTTTTCCATATAGTGTACCTGTGCTTATATAAACAGGGCTGGTTTGATTTCACCAGTACATGGAAAATACAACCGCAAATCAGAAAAAGTTGGGACAGTATGGAAAATGCAGATAAAATAATAAAAACAGTTTCTTACATTGACTTTGACTTTTATTAGATGTCAGACAGGATGAAGCTGAGATATTTCATCTTTTATCTGCTCAACTTCATTTCATTTATTAATAAACATCCATTCCTGCATTTCAGGCCTGCAACACATTCCAAAAAAAGTTGGGACGGGGGCAATTTAGGGCTAGTAATGAGGTGAAAACACTAAATAATGATGGGATGTGAACAGGTGATTGTAATCATGGTTTGGCACAAAAGCAGCACCAGGAAAGGCTGAGAGTCTCTGATGAGTGAAGATGATCAGAGGATCCAGTTTGTCCACAAATGTGTGAGAAAATGATTGAAATGTTTAAAAACAATGAACCTCAAAGAAAGATTGGAAGGGATTTGCATGTTCTCCCTCTACAGTGCAGAATATCATTAAACCATTCAAGGAATCGGGAGGAATTTCAGTGTGTAAAGGTCGAGGGTGCAGCTTAATCTGAACGCTCGTGATCTTCCATCCCTCAGGCAGCGCCGCGTCAAGAACCTCCACTCAACACTAGCTGATATAACCACATGGGTGAGGGATTAGTTTATCAAACCTTTATCAGCTCTACAATACAGAGTTACCGCACTAATCATACTTAAAACTTTACTGTGCAAAAAAGAAGCCTTATGTTAACCATGTCCAGAAGCAGCGTCGACTTCTCTGGGCTCGGAGGCATCTAGGATGGACCATCACACAGAGGAAACGTGTATTGTGGTCAGATTTTTTGCTCTGTATCCTCTAAGTTCTTTTCATCGGACAGTTTGGTGCTTCTTCATGACCTTGGCGAGGAGACCACTGTTCTTCTTGTACTTTGTAACGGGCGTGGTTAAGCTAGCCAACAAGGAATTACGAGGAAGGAGACCCAGCCACAAACCCACATGACTTCTGGAACTGTTTCTGAGAACCCAGAACCAAAACAAACTCATGAGGGGGCGATGATTCAGGAACGTGGTTTTAAATTGAGGAACAACTGAAACGTTTTAGTTATTTATTCACCCAAAACAAACAGCTGTGAAGACGACGAGGATGACGATTAAAATCCTGATATCTTACGAGTATGTAAACTTTGAATTGCTGGATCTGGAAGTTCATGCTTCACATCTCTCCTCACCAGCTTTATGGCTTGATTGCATTTTTATTCTCAGTCCTGTTGTTTTCCTTCCCCACCTGGTGGGTCCAAAAGGCCACTTTCACCCCCTATCAGGAATCAGGATCAAACCAGCAGGATTTGGTTCGGTTCTGTTCTCCTGGAAGCACTTTGGGCGACACAAATTCTCCACAGTTTTTAAAATCTGTACGTATAAATTCTTATATATTTTATAATCAGAGCTGCGATGAGGTTTATGAAGTCAGAGCTGATAAAATCGGTTCCGGCACGCCAGAGCAAAGTCAAAGTGCCATAAAGGTGCACATGTGAGCGCCTCTGCTTCCTTGTTCCCTGTGGGTGGGAGAACGATCTCGATCGGGTGTCTGAGCCTCCCGGAGTTCAGGGTCATCCTCGGGTGGGAGGAAGGTGGACGATGCTGACGGGTCCTGCCATGTGGACTGTCGTCTCAGTGTAGCTTTAGGTCTCGGTGCTTACGTGTCTTTACCTTCAGTGTTTTTAGTGTTTTTATAAAGATTTTTTTGGACTCAGTGTTGAAGCTTGAAGGTCAGAAAGAGCTTAATGGTGCTGCCAAGTAAGGTACGTGGATGTTCTGTATAGATGTACAGATTTATCGGGTGTATGAGGTGTGTCATGTGACGTCTGCGTCCCTGTTTTTAGGGTGATCACGTCTGGGTGGACTCCGGCATCGGGGTCCCGATTGGAGCCCGGATCAAACTCATAGACGGCAAACAGATTCAGCTGATCGACGATGACGGGAAGGTAAAAAACATACAGACATAAATACAAACACTATACGGTCATAAGTAGTCGGACGCCTGACCGTGAGCTGGCTGGACGTCCTGTATCAAAAACAAACGGTATTAAAACAGAGTGACCTTTAGAGTGTGTGATCTTTTTAACTAGAATCTTCTCACAAGTCTCTGAAGTGTGTCTGTGTGGGTATTGATTTATTAGGATTTTAACGTCATGATTTACACACTTTGGTTCCATTCATGACAGGACAGGAAACCAATCACAGGGGGTCAGTTTGGGGTCTAAAATCATTATAATAAATTAAAACCATAAAATTATTAAGGATGC